>NW_007727013.1:636971-660784 GCF_000696425.1 Galeopterus variegatus
AGCAACGCCGAGGGTTGCGGTCCCGTTGCTGGTCCCGGTCCGGAGCGGGGGCGACACTGAGGGTTGCGATCCGTTGCCGGACACGGAAAAAGACAAAAAAAAAAAAAAAAAGAAAAAAAAGAATCATATGAAAGGTAAACTGTAGAAGTCACATTATGAACTCATTGCAAGATAAAAATGCTGATCAGTTCAAAAATTGGTAAGCCAGCCTCATCATTAAGACAGTTTAAATCATTCACTGAAAAGAAAAATAGCTCATTTGCATAAAACTGATAGGACTAGTTCCACTAAAATGTTAGACTTTTAAAATAAAAGATTTTTAGCTTTAGGCACAATTTCTTTTAAGATTTTAGCAGCAAATTAGAGTATCAAACAACTAATGATTAAACTGATTTTAATGATCTCTTCCAGCAACCTAAGTCCTAAATTTTGTAATCTTAAATTCTTTCTTGAAGATGTGTTTTAGAACATGATATCCAAGTTCCAATTTTTTTTTTCTTTTTTTTTTGAGGTATGTCAAATATTTTCATGTGCAGGTAACAAAAGGAGACAAATTCAAGTCTCACTTCTCTTAAAAGTTTTTGTGCTGCACTGATCTAATTTTAGGCCCTTTCCTGTTCCAAGAAGTTCTAAGTCTCAAAAAACCTAACAATTATGCACACATATTCCTTGAAATGTATTAATACATTTAATTGTAATTAGTAACATGCAACTACATTAATAGATAACAACCCAAAGAGTAAACTATTACTTTTATAAATGTCCATTTCTAAAATTACAAGTCTTAGTTTTTTGAAGGATAAACAGGAAGCCTTAATAGGATATACATTCACACGCACTCATGCAATCTATTCTTACATCAATGTTTTATATTCACAACTTCACCTTTAATTCTTTTTGCAGAGCTTTATCTCCCCCATCCTCAAACTGCTAAGCCTAGAATTGTTTACAAGTTTGCCAATAACAGGGGTCATTAACTTAAAATGTGGGGAAAATAGGTTTCTACTACACTACAAGTATACAGATAAGAAAATACTTGATTTAAAAACAGTAAACTAAAACTGCACTAATGCATAAGCTCAAACAAACAAAAATGAGGGGAAAAAAACAAAAGACCTATCTGAACCCAAAATGGCGGGGGGGGGGGGGGCCGAGAAAGTTTATTTCCTTTCATAAAAATCAGAGTGCAACATCTATAGTTAAACAACTTTATTAACATAGTCAAGCAGTGATTAACATTCACATCTATTATGTCACATCATACAAATGTAAATACAAAATTACTACAGTACAATATATATTCTCTGCATGATCCAAAATATTTGGTGGCCCCAAAAAACTCTCTTTAAAATTCAGCAGCTTATCAAAAATTAAAACCGTATTCTATTTAAAATGAAGATCTGTCAGCACAGAGTTAGACTTCAAGAAATACCAACTTAGTACAGTTTGAGAAGTTGCAGAAGGATATGTTTGAAGGACACATTCTAACATAGTGTGGCAGATATAGGAAACATCAGATTTAAAGCTTTTAAGCATAACTCATACAACCTAAGTTGTCAGCAGAAAGATCCAGTTATTTATAACTAAAGCTAACACTACTAAATTATTGCACCCAATATTAAAATGAATATTAAGTGTAAAACTTTAATAATATGAAGTAAATCATTTACCACATTTTAAACATCTCTTCTTACAAGATGATAATCTATTAAGTAAAATTAATTATACAGTATTGTCTAACTATCTCCATAAAAATCCAAGCTCAATTTGGTTACATATCCACAAAGGAAAACAACGAAGTAATATAAGGAAAGTATAGTGGAAGCCTTTTATGAGGCTGATATTAGGAGGGGACCAACACTGCCTTATAGGCTAACCATGTTCTAGCAAGCCTTTAGAAAGATAATCAGTCCTACAAAATAGCTAATTCTGCATAATACCAAGCCACAGTATAAAGAATTCTATGGTAAATAAACAACAATTGTAATAAAAGGAAAACTACCAGTTTCTTAATTAGTGATATACTGTTTGGCAAATAGATTTGGCTTGTTTTGAAATTGTACAAGAAGTGAAAAAAAAAAAAAAAAAAATCACCATTTTAACGTCCCTCAAAATCATGCATACATTCAGCTATTATGCATCTTTTTTTTAAAAACAATACATTCTGGGATACAAACCACAATAAACAGGTGCTGTAATTTAAATGTATACCTTAAAAATTAATATGTATAATAATTAGGCATAAAAGTAATGAATTATCTACATGTAAGTAATGCCAACAGGGGAAAGACATATTAAGACTGAAAAAAACTTGTCACAAGTCACTCAGAAAGTATACAGGTAAATAAAACTAACTTTTATGTAAAATTTATTAAAGAGGCATTAGAAGTATCTCTATTTAATACAGTATGAAATGCACTGAAGTTGGTATACAATGCTATTGCATGGTATTATTACTAGATAATATCGTTAACAACACAGCTCATTATTGATCTGATTTTTTCATCTAAATTATCCCAGGTCCTCAACTATCTGAAGACCACAGTTTTCTTAAAGATTCCAATGCCTACATTTCATTAACAGTACTAAGAGCAAGTTAGTGTTTCCCTCCTTATATTATTTGCAAAAAGAATTCAAAAAGCAAAACTGAGCGTGTTTTAAACTACCACCAAAGGAAGGATTTAAATTGCAGTTATGCATGATACACTCTTCTCTTGAGAAGAATGTTTTTGCACCGTTATCTGTTAATACATTCAATATGAATAATATAGATTAATTATATGAAGCAAAAAACCACTTTTTCCCTCATGGCAAAGGACTTAAATTTAGACTAAATGGTTTAAGACAGAATTAGTTTAATTCTGGCATTTCAGCTACGCAAGCTAATTTTATACAAGGGAGAAGAATTTCCACTTTCCTATCCTCAAGGTTTGGAGAAAATGACGACCAAATTTAACTCACTCTCAGGTAAACCTGCATGCAAAAGGCTTCACAAGAGGGCTTTACACCACCCCCCTCTGCTAGAATAATTGGAAAAATCAGACTAAATGGGAAGATTCTTAATGAAATACACTATAAAACAAAGAATATAAGTATGATAACCCTTAATAAGCATATGTCACCAAAGCAAAAATGATACGAGTATTCACCTGAGATAAAACTTGTATCTGAATATTTTATAACTGAGTAGACAAGCATTTCAAGAGGAAAGTCATTTGAAATTACTTTAAAATATACATCTGATCCTATTTTACAATATATGCAATTTAAGCAATTCAGATCAATGAAAAAGTTTTAACTAAAAAAATCACAGTGCTTATCAATGTTAATTACAAAATGTATGCTACTTGTTTTGTTTTAAGATGTAATGGCTTGGTTAAGTGTTTTAAAATCTATTCTGAATCTAACTTGCATAACAAAATCAAGTAGCAATAATGTAAAGCATCAGAACTGGCTCTTAAAGATTATTTACATGTTGATTATTTGGAAAATAATCAACCAAAAAATATAAAAAGTAATTTTTTTTTTACACAGTATGAAGTCATTAAAGAGATCAGACAATACAAAAAGCAAAATTCTTTCCCGAATAAATGAATATCTGTGGCACTAAGTTCACTTGCTAATGAGCTACAACATGGAACTGTCAAGCATGCACTTAAATTATATTAAATACACTTTCTGTTTCCAACTTAGGTTGATCAGCAGCTTTTGTTCTGTTAGAATCCTTCAAAGAGAGAAGCTCAAACAGGAAAAAGAAGGCATATATAAAACAGTAAACACTGACCTCCTGAGGTTCCTACAACATAAAAATATTCAAGTAGAAAATCTACATCACTTAGCAGCGGCTATTTCTGTAGTTGAGCACACTAATAGCATTTTAGTGTGTAAGGAGCAGATGAAGTAAGCCGTGCTTTAAGCATGCCAAGAGGCAGAAACACTGGAATGTAACAAAGACAAACTCACAATTTCACAGACACTCAGTCAATATTCAAAACTATTAAGACTACACCACAAGAATTAAATTGCTTTATATATATCCCATGATGTATTAGGTTTTATTAGAATAAATGCTAAATAAGAGCTTACCTCAAAAGATAACTTAAATGGCTTCTGCAAATTCCTGTGCTATATACTATGTATCTGAAATACAATACAATTAGGAAGAAACAATAACCTCAAGGGGGAAAATACACCTAAAAAACCCCCCAACCCAATCTCAGGTTGCCAGTCACATTTACTTAATTATATTTTCTATTTTAAAATTAAATCTTCTTTAAATTTAAGAATGGGTCAAATAACTAAAAGTGGCCAGATTCTTTTAGTGTTTCAAGTTTGCCTAATTTGAAACTAATTTTATTTTTAATTTTTTCCTTTTTTTGTCTTTTTTCGTGACCGGCAACGGATCGCAACCCTCAGTGTCGCGCCCGTACCGGACCGGGACCGGCAACGGGATCGCAACCCTCGGTGTTGCACCCGCACCTCGCTCAGCCAGTGAGCAGCCGGTCTGTATGTGGGATCCGAACCCTTGGCGGGAGGCGCCGCCGCACTCCCAAGCGGCGCACTGTAGCAGTGCGCCACCGGGCCGGCCCCATGAAACTAATTTTCAGATAGGTTGACAATAGTGGCTTTAGCTAATATAGAACTGCCAATCACAGGTCCAGATAACTTTATTAAAGGCTGTTTTCATTTTACTGTGGTTAAAGAAGTGTTTGGCCATTTCTTTCAATTTAAAACATTATCTATTCCAGAATATTAAAATATCTCCCATATTAAATTCTAAAATGTATTTGAAGCACTATAGGATAGCACTATAATTTAAGAATAAAATAGCTATCCCACTTGGGTATTAAAGACTAAGAAGCAAATTTTGAGCTCCCAGTGAAGCAATGGTACTAGAAAGCAAAATGCCAGATACCCCCTGAATCCAAAATACACTTTAAAAAAAACTGGGCAATATAAAATGATTTAATTTTAGGCTCTACAGACTGAAATTTGCAAAGCCAAATAAAGAAGGTGAAAGAACGTGTTAAAAACAAAACAACACACACACAATAACAAAAACCTTTCTGCATGCTACCATGCATATGAAAAATTTTTAAACAGTATTTATAATTCACACACACACAACAGCTCAAACTTCAGTGCAATGGCTGTATCATTCAACACTTAGAGAATAGAACCATGCAAAGAGGAGCAACTGCTTATAAAAATGGTTATTCAGTATTTATTCTGCAATGCAAAGGTGACAAAACTAAAATATAAAAAGGCTGTTATGGCTTAACATGTTTGTTGCAGATTAAATATGCAGCATTGAAAAATGGAAAGGCGTGGCTTCATCTCTGACCAGCAGAGTCAAAAAGAAAATTCTCTCCATTTTCCCTCATCATCATGGGATACACTGTTCAGGCAATCCAAATTAATAAAGACTTGCACTTTCATATGGACACAAGATCAAGTGTACCAGTTAGGTTTTCACATTCATAGTATATAAGAAAATACACATGGAAGGAAAAGTAAAGGGTTAACTTAACAAGGATTTATTCACAGGAATACATGTAAGTAGAGAAAAATAACAGAAAGGCTAAACAAATGAAATGGAGAGGATCCAAACCAACTTTCACTCTGTAGCTTTTAACTTGCACCCTGTGTGCATATATCTAGGGCACAGAGGGCCACCAACATGCGCCAATACAGTGTAGGAACCCTGCATTACATCCACTAACTTAAACATACCTTTAAGATCATGCTTTGAACAACAACAACAACAAAAAAAAACAAAAAAAGAAAGCTTAGAAGGCAATATGTTGAGTGGGAATAAACACTGAAATATAGCAATCATTTTTCCACTTCTACAATTGTCTTTATGTGCCAACTAACATTTATGCAGCCTTTTACAGATCTTTTACCATGTAATTTAAATTTTAGAAGTTTTGATAAAATCACTAGTAGTATATAACCATGCAGAAAGCACATCACACTGACAGCACAAAGGCAAAGATTTTGCACAGGTATATCAGCTTTCCACATTGTGCAGGTTACACACAATACAATATCAATCTTATTCCTAACAGATCCTAAAAAGATATTTCAAGGCCTAGCTGTAAACTACAGTACTTTATATATCTATATTCTTAATAAAAATAAAATCCACGAATCTTAAAAAGGAATTTTAAATTGCAGGGCTATGTTGAATTGGTGAACTGCAACACAAACTGGCGCAACATAGGTAAATGAATACCAATCTCACTCTATGTGATGCAAGCATGCTACTTTCCCACTAATTTAAATTACCTTCAATCACTATGAGCCAGAATGCATGCCTGAACCTTAAACTGCACTTTAAAAATAACGACTCGGCCTAGAAATTAAATCTAGTGAAGTACAACCATCAAATTATATCCACTACATTAATATTTTAATGCAAAAGTAAGATGTAATCTTCAGTTTGATATACCCAACCCCATTTATTCCTCCCTCCCTTCCCACCCCACAAAGGTAAAAAGAGTGACTCATTTGGCATTTCACAGGATGTTTCATTGTTTAAATTTGTTTTGTTTTATTTCCAACCTTTTCAGGGAGTACCTTAAATTGTAACTTTCAAGAACCTGCTTCTACTATGGGAGGGCAAGCTGATTTTAACTATATTAGCTTTCTTTGTGTAGTTCTTCATCAGCATGCAAAACAACACCCCATCATGTGGGGAAATTTATACAAAAATCTTTAAATTAAAAAAAAAAAAAGCTTCTTTACTGTTTGTAACCCCCATTCTTAGGTTTCCTTTATTATACGCTATAGAATTTTTCTTCTTTCTTATCCCTATGCATCATTTATACGGTTCTTGTTTTGGTACAATTCCCCATAATATTCCAGAATGTACTGTTTTGTGAGTAGACTGAACAGATTTTTTTTTATGCTTCTTCACATCCAGTGCAGAGTTGTAATTGGAGACAGATTTCCACCCACAAAAGCTCCAGATGTTAAAACGTTTCCCAACATCGACTTAATACAGTGACGGCAACACCTCCCTCCCGCCCCTCCCAGTAGGGTTGGGATTGTACTGTATTCCCTACTGGTTTACCCTTCCCCCCTGTAAAGGGTAACATTTTCCCTGGGTGCAGAGGCTCCCTCATAGTCTCCAAGACCGAAGGACCTATAAGAAAAAGAACAAAAACAAGCATTAAATATCATCTACTAAGCCAAAACACAGTTTCAATTCTACTTGAGTTTTCCCTAAAGCCCACAATATTGAAAGCCCTTGCTATATGAGACTATACACTTATGACTCAAAATAGAACCATTTTTACCCCACCACTGTAAATACTGATATCCTCTTGCAGTGCAAAATTCTTTTAAAAAAGGAATAACTGAAACAATGTCAAGAAATCCAACCAGCATATCAACCTGGACTTCTTTCCACTTACAAGTCAAAGTAAAGCCATTCATTTTATCTGGCTTGCTAGTTCTTTTAAAATTACTTAAGTGAATTTTTTAAAAGTCCAATATAACACGATACGAGACTGTTTTATTTAACTCCTATAGGAAACAAATATCTTTTTATTCTATCCAGCAGTTTTTTTTTTTTTTTAATTTTTATTTTTAAAAATGACTGGTAAGGGGATCTTAACCCTTGACTTGGTGTCAGCACCATAAAGTCCAATATAACATGATACGAGACTGTTTTATTTAACTCCTATAGGAAACAAATATCTTTTTATTCTATCCAGCAGTTTTTTTTTTAAATTTTTATTTTTAAAAATGACTGGTAAGGGGATCTTAACCCTTGACTTGGTGTCAGCACCACGCTCTCCAAAGTGAGCTGAATGGCCATCCCTATATGGGGATCTGGGTATCCGAACCCACGGCCTTCGTGTTATCAGCACCACACTCTTCCAAGTGAGCCACCGGCCGGCCTCTATTCAGCTGTTTTAGATTATGATCCTAACTAAATGTGCTCATCTTAGAAAATTCCTAAACTTCTTACAACTTACCCCTAATTTTGGGACTGCAGCTTATGTGTATTACATTAAACACCATAAAAAGCTGCAAGACGCTCTTTTAAGGGAAGTGGAAACTGATCAGAGAAACGCCTCCAATTTTCATCCCCAACTTGATTTTTAAATCCATGAAGAATCTGCAAAAAGAATAAAAAACGATTAACTCAGAAAAACCCAGATCTGCATAGCTTCTAAAATCAAACACTACCGATTTTATTATTTTTAAATTTTATCCATTTTAAAAGAGGATTTTTCAAACTTTGTTGGATTCTACACCATTCCATGTCTTGCTTACATGCACCTCATAACGTATGCTTAAACTCTGCTTTGAGAAGTTTAGAATTCAGCCAGAGTTCTAGTAACAGATATACTCTAAGCAATGTCTGACATCATACTAATTAAAAACAAAATAGTATAGAAATCACCCATGGGATAAAATTATGTCACGTTAAGTTTTTTTCATACTGGAAACACACAAACTTTGGGTTCATGGCTGCAACTAGATTTCACTAATTTTAATATCAGGTGACTCAATCATGTAACTGCATTTTACTTCTTACTCTGTTACAGTTGAGTGCTGACTAAATTGTAAGGGGGTAATGAAAAGAGGGTACTAACAAAGCAAGGAACTGTATAGGTTTAATCCCTTGTGAAGGCCACTGAGATTTACTCTGTCCAACAGTATCAGATTATAAACAAATCTCAATCATCCATCTTGGACATATATGCTATTTTCCATAAGTAGAATAATGGGATCGCATTAATCAGAGGTACTACTTGGGGAAATATTTTTAAAGTACATGTTCTACTGACAGTGTCACTGCTGTATCTTAAGAAAAGACCAAGCCAACATCTTTAGCAAGAACAAAGGTTATACAGTCCACCAATATCAATTTAAAGAATCTAAGTTTCATATAAAATGTAAAAATACAAACTTTTCCACTAGGATTTTAACAGTCCCAAGATGATGCATCTGAAAGACTTATTAGTTACCTTACAGAACATGTCTCTGAGATCATCTTTTGGGTTAATCCATGATGCAACAGCATCACAAAAAAATATAAAATCCTGTAACAAACAAGAAATACATCTTAGATTGGTATTAGTCAAACTCAGCAAAAGATATATGTAAACCTCACAGTTTACGTCATGATCGAATCCTAGCTAAAAAAGGGAAAACATTCAAAAATCAACTATAATCATAAGGAATTAGGAGTGATTGCTTAACAGCTATCCCATTAGCCCACCATCAAGGAATCTCTATTCATTCAGTTTATACTGGAATTTAATGCCCTGTTGTATTTTACATCACAAAACAAAACACATCTCATGTCCGGTAAATGTTTAACATCAGAAGTGAACTGAAAGCACCAAATCAACACCAATAAAAATACCCCTTCATTTACCGGATTAAAAAATCATACAAACTCAATAACCTTACAATTCTGACTGGCTTAGAAATAACTTAAAGCTGGCTAAATATATATCAAATGAGCTTGATTTAAAATATTGGAATAGATATAAATTTCAAGACCCATCTCAGATAGAAACTTAAATGAAATGACCAAAAGTTAGAAGAAAAACTAACTTTGCAATTACAAACACCCAACCAAAACAATAAAAACAAAAACCCAAAACTCAGACAACTACTTGAAAGATAATCACGTTATTCTGACTATAATAACAAGGTGACAACATACTTTATTTCATGAAAATATTTTCTCAATCTTGACTATGGTACTGAAACATTAATAGCATCAACATACAACATTCAATATACTGCTGATGTTCTGACATGTCAACTAATATTAAATTTTACTATTAAATTAAGAGAATCTCACTAATTTAAAAAATTTATTAATACTAAAATGTATATAAAACACTTAAGCTTATATAAAATACCATTTGCTTAAGGTACATGGTTTATTCAAATTATGATTCCTCATGTCTTCCAAATATCAAAGTCGGATGTTAAAAAATTTAAATACAGATAATCTAGGATTTTTGATTAAAAATTTAAATGTGAAAAATAAAACTTAAGACATTTTCTTTTAACCATATCTACATTTAATTATGTGAATAAGAGTTAAAAAAAATAGAAATTTCTGCCTATTCTTAAACTGGTAGTGATTTTATAACCACATGTGCTACTTTTACTATCTTAAAATACTAATCCAAAAAACAAAAACCCTGGTGGGAAGAAGCTTTTTAAAAATATGGTATATGTCATATCAGATATTTATAAAACGCATTTCAGATGACAAGTTCTTTATTGAAAAAGCAAATTTAATTCTAGAAGGTTAGTTTTTACAACTAGACACCTTCTCTCAAGGTGGTACTGCCTGGTTCTAATAATATTATTAATGTTTTATGAATGTAAAATTAGTCAAAAGATTTTTTCCAGTTTAATTTGTACCTTTTAAAAATGTCTATGAATTTTATAAGCTGATAATTCATGTTTCTCAAACTGAGTTAACAAAAACCACAATAATTCAAGAAAGGAAATATCAAAAGGTCTCAATTTAAAAATGTTCAAAGCACCTTTCTCTTGGAAGTGAAAGGTTTTCATTTTTTTGAAAATAAACAGGACAAAGTTACTGCTATTAAAATCATCTTTGTAGTTTTACCATTCAAGTGTGCATTCCTACACACCAAAATTTAGTTTTTCACCCACCCTCACCCTGCACTTTTTAGTTTATTTGGTTATGTCTTGGGTTTCTTCTTATGTCCAGGTCTTCCCTTATACCCTTTCTTTTCCTTACAATTTATCTGTTGAATAACCCAGGTATTTAACTTAAGAGTCCCACACTCTTCATTTTGTTGATTACATACACATGGTGTAGCTCAACATGTTCCCGTTTTGTGTTGTCTAACAAATTGGCAGTTGAATGCAATGGTTTGACTAAACTCATGTTTGATACTGTTGCCAAATAATTAAAATGTCTAAATACAACCCAAATTTAGGAAACAAAATAAGAGGACCAGTCTGTGGCTCACTTGGGAGAGTGTAGTGCTGATAACTCCAAGGCCAAGGGTTCGGATCCCTATACAGGGATGGCTGGTTAGCTCACTTTGTGTTGTCAGCACCACACTCTCCCAAGTCAAGGGTTAAGATCCCCTTACCAGTTAAAAAAAAAAAAAAAAGGAAACAAAATAAGAATAAAAAATCATTAGCTCTCAAAATGAAAGCAATTTCAATGGCTGATTCAGGGGTCTATTTCATTTCCTGTTTGTAAGTTTGATTCAAAGTAACAGAAAGAGGGCTGGCCATTAGCTCAAAGGGTGGTGGTGATAACACCAGAACACCAAAGTCCAGGGTCCAATCCCTGTACCAGCCAGCCATCAAAATTAAACAAACAAACAAACAAAAAGGTAAAGTAACAGAAAGATAGTATCCTATTATTTTAGTCACTCTCTTAAGTGTAGATATCCTTAAACTCAGCAAACTGATATTCATAGATGGGAGGCATGTACAAAATAAAGAAATGAGGTCTAAAGGTGGATGATGAAAGAAGCCCTGACCTAATTCAAGATGAGAATATAACCTTACTCTCCTAATCTGCTGTTACTATCTTATTTCATGACAAAAAAAGATTTAGGAAATAAAACAAGCATTTTCATTTCAAAATATTAAGAAATACACAACATACGAAATATATATATCTTTGTAACAATATTTAATATTTTTATAATTAAAATCTTAAAATATTTCCTTTAAAATTTTATTATCCAGAATATTAGAAGTTAAAAATCAATCCTTGCGAACATCTTACTTGGATTACGCCACTGGGATTCACACTGATCATGGTACAAATCCCACGGAATGCTGAATCCTTTTCCTCATTGTCTCTTATGTTTCTCAGAGAGGTGCACCTATTGAATTATGAAATTGAGTTTAGTGTTTAAATAAAAAGCAGGTTTAGTTACAACACTAATGGACAGTATTTAATGGAATAAGCAGCACAGTATAGATAAAAGAGTTTCAGAAAGCTGAAGTTTCAGTTTCTCATACTTCCTGTACACTGTGCCCATCTAATCTCACTATAGTGGAAACAGTGAAATTCACATTTTCTTAATAATAGATTGAATCCATACAATGGACAACTAATATGAATCTGCCATTTAAACTACTGATGAGGGCTGGCCCTGTGGCTCACTCGGGAGAGTGCGGTGCTGATAACACCAAGGCCAAGGGTTCGGATCCCACATAGGGATGGCCGGTTAGCTCACTGGGTGAGCATGGTGCTGACAACACCAAGTCAAGGGTTAAGATCCCCTTACCGGTCATCTTTTTAAAAAAAAAAAAAAAAAAAAAAAGTAAACTACTGATGAGCCTTAGCCAAGAAGAATAAATTACCAAATTAATTTTTAAAATTGTATTATGACTTGTATTCCATTAAACACTATTAAAAATGATTTGAACTGAAAGATTATCAATTGAAAGAAGCAGAACATAGAATATACTGCGACAATATAAATATTACTATACAACTTATGGTGTAGATGTTCAACTTTTACATTAACAAGCAAATAAGATTTTTATACATAATAAATTTAAACATGTATTTCTTAATGCAATCCAAGTTTCCAAATTAATTCTAAAAAAGAAACATAATGCAAAAACCTAAACTCAGAATTTGCATGCATCTTTATTTTTCTGGTGGATATTTAAATGCTTTTTATGTATAATCAAGCTTTTTAACACAGCAAGCATGTGACAATCTTATCCCATGCATCCATTAGTCGTTAGCCACAACATAAAATAAATATACATGACGATGCTACTGAAAAACCTCACAAACCTGATAGGACAAGATTAGTCACATGGTTGGCAATGATTAAGGATTGTGATTTTTGTAACCAACTGAAAAATATATCTAAAAGTGAGATAGAGAAAGAAAGAGTGAAGAAAAATGAATTAAAAAAAAAGATTGAATAATACACACCAGGGTCTTATAAACTGCTGTAGCATGGGGGCCACCTCTTGAGGACAAACGTAACCAAGACGACCAATTGTTATTGCTAAGGTAACGCAATCACGGTTATACACCACCAAACGCCAACCAAGACATGAGCAAATGAGGGGGAAGGAGAAAAAATAAAGAAAAAACAACAAATAACTCAGAAACAGAAACCAACAGAATTTGTGTATGATAATAAACATAAGATTTCACCACTGCTGTTTATTACCACCCCCTAAAATAAGGGGCAGCAACATATATGGCATACTCTTGGAAAAAGAAAAACAAAAGGAATTAAAAAAAACTCTAAAGATTGAGAGAACACCAAAAACCATAATAAATTGCTTTTCTCGCTCAATCAAGTGTCAAAATATCATTCTGTTAATAAAAAGATGAGCGATTAAATGGATGGATTTAGAGAGAATCTTCAGGTAATCAGTCAAAATTTCAGAATTTTGTAATGAAATCTGCTTTCCCCCCCAGAAATAGCAGTAAATGTGATTACTTTTCTGAATTGTCTACTCAAACATACTTCTCTGTAGTTGAAGTTAAAATTAATTTCTCACTTCTCTACATTTCTTTTTATAAGTGATTTACATTCTTTGAAAATTACCTCGGTAATTTAATCCAAATTTTTTAATTTTTTGAGGCGTAGGGGAGGAGGAGGTTACTACTTCTCAAAGAAACCAGTGGACATTTGTTGCCAGATATCAAAATCAACTGTCAGACTTTAAATGTTACGGTATCCACTGAAGGAATGGATTGGAAAACTGCTACGTCTAACAAACCTGATGATAACTCTACTATTAGATCTAGGTCCACTAATTTCAAACCATATTTCTAATTTTAAAAATTTTTTAAATTTTGAAATGGGCAAATGTATATTCACCATAAAAATTTAGGAAGTCCTTAGGAAGTCCTTAAACTTACAAAGAGCTAAAACAAGTGCAACTCAGAACTGCACTGTGCAATTCAAAGGTACATACATATAAATACATTTATACACAACGGGAAAAAATACAAACAGAAAACAAACCATGAGGTGCTTTAATGGTGTTCTCTCAAAAACTTACAGGTTAACCTTTCATAAAAAAGGGTGGGGAGGTAAAGAAAAATGTTTTAGGATTACTTGAAGCACACTACACAGATAATACTAAAATCCAGCAGGTTCATATGAAGCAAGAAAAAGAAAACCTATGTTCAGAAGACACAAACTATGCAACATTCTCATTAAACAGGCAAGTATGAACAATCCAATGAAACATGCGATAAAGCAGATGATGGTCCATTGAAAAAGTTCAGTGTAGGATATACTAATTGGAAAAAAAGCAAATAATGGCATAGAAAGGAATTGGCTTTATGAAATATTGAGATAATAATAATTAATTTGCTAAAATACACAGAAAGCCATCAACAATGATTTTATTTTAATAATTTTTAAAAAGCCCACTCTTTTGGGTAAGAAATAAAGAAAACAATATTTTATGCAGCCACCTGTGATAAGAGTAATCTAATGAATCCCAAGTGTGTTTCTCAAACATATCAATTTAATCCATTGATTTGTAGGGCATTATCAACTATTTTATTTTTACTTAGGATATAATCATACTTAGAATATAATCTTAAAAACAAAGCCAATTTATTAAAGCAACTATAACAAATTCACCAGCTGATATCCCACAAGAAACTTTAATATACATTACACTCAACATTTATTTGCAGTTATGCATTCACATTTAAAAATAAATAGAAAATTTTTTAGGTTCAACAATAATTTTACAATGGCAAGTGTTTCAAATCTGAATGTCATGTATAGGTACTGCATTCTAAAGAGATAAAACCTGTCAAGATTTCATAACCATCCTACACACAGATGTTTTTGTTCTTTTCAGGAAGAAAATCTAATTCAGTGAAATAAACAGTACCCATACAGCCAAACAGCCAGATAACTGTTTCATAATTAAAAGATTTCCTTCCATACCAATAAACATTACCAATTGTAATCACATTAGAATAAACTTTCTATAACTATAAAATACCAAATTAACATGCTTTTGAAAATAAACTTTCTTATTTGGAAAACCTTATTTTAATCTTTGTTCAGTATTTTGGTAAGATCTTCATTGACTATGAATAAATTACTAGAATTAACTTACTATATGAAGAAAGGGATGTGCCTGAATAAAAACAAAATTTAAACCTTTTCTCACTATTAGCAACAACCAGGAAGGGTGGAAAGAAAAGAACCCAATCACACCCAAATGTGTTCTATAGTATGGAAGGTACTCTTTAACATAAACATGCTCTCTACAAATGCAAAAGAGAAACAAGCCTCCTAAATAAAAATCCCATATGGTACTGCTTAAGTTCCCAATTTGAAGAAAATTAATGATGAAATAAAAATACATATGCCATTGTTAAGCCATCTGCCACTGAACAGCAATCTATTTTTGGCCACAATTTTACAAATTTAAAAAAAAAATCATTACTTCCCAGCTCACAGCTACTCTCTGAATTAATTTCAAAGCAAAATTCATAGAGTTCAATAGTTACCCATTCTAAGAAGTATAAAACACTGGAATAGGGGAGCGTTTTTCAAAAATTTCTGAAAACTGGTTATGGAATATAGCTAAAACAGTACATTTCATTACTGAGGATCCAAAATAGCCATTAACAATAAGCTGGGCTTTTAAAGCTACTTTTGCTTTGGTTTCTCTACGCATCTTAATTTAAAATTAAAAGGCAACTAATTTTCTCTTCACCATAACAGTTCAGTCATATGGTACCTGTATTCTCTAACAACGTCTTTGGTGTGTTGGGTCTGTTAATGATTTCTACAAGCTGGTGCAACACCATAGGAATATAAGGCTGCATCTCTATACCTAGGATCATCCCAAAGAGAGAAAACAAAAAAGAAAAAATTGAACATTAAAATATCAATGTAAAATATTTTGTTTCCCTTATTAACTATGAAGTGACATATACATAGAAATAAAAATAATTTAAATAAAAAACAAAAAAGCAATTACAAAAATATCAAGGCACCTAAAATGTTACATTTTTAAAGGGGGAAAAAATCTTACCCATTTGAATGGAGATTTCTCCAATTGCCCATGTGGCATTGTTGCAGACTGAAATGAACTCTGGATTTAGGTTGGTTCCCAATATTGGCATAAAGTCAGCTAGAAAAAAAATTTTTTATACTATGTAGTAAACTTCTCAATAATAGCAGTGGTATGTAAAAGGAAATCTACTAGGTGGAAACTGAAATCTAGACAAGAAATACCAAGTTTCACCACTAAACATTTCAACATTAATTATAAAACTGCTGAAAAAATAGGCAACTATATTTAAAAATATTTTTTAAAGAGCTTCATAATATTTAAGAAACTGAAGGAGGCAATATCTGGCCACTGAAGTTTCATATGAAGAACAGCAAAAAAACATATGCTTGGGTATATTTAGGTATCATTAAAAAGTGCTGGTCAGAGTAATTTGATTTGTCAGATGAAGAAAATTCAAACTAAAAGTGGAGAAAACATTACAAAACGGAATTTTCTTCAAAACTAGTTTTTTACACACAGAATTTTTTTTTAAATCAATCATTTTTGGCTCTTAAAGCAACTTCTACCCCAGTGTTCAGACTGTGGTCTCTAATATTTTCAAGTAAAAGGAATGAGAGCTCTCAGTGAAATGCCTCATTACAGGCTAAGGCAGGAAATGTACAAAACAACGTCAGACTGTGTTGTCATATCACAGAGAGAACTCAGGATCCAACAACTTTGATTAAGCTCTCATTGGTAGCAGCACAACAACTTGAGCATCATAAGTTTACACTGACACTCAAAAAAACAAACACAAACAAAAACTAAACTCTGAAACACAAAAGATCCCTCTGGAAGACACTGGGGACCAATTCATTATTTTGAAAATTGGCAACTAAAGGAAAAGAATCAAGTAATTATTCTGCCTCTCCTTTATGTTTTATACCTCAGGGTGATGATTTATTGATGTGGGAAATGTCTCTTCACATGAGTATTCTCACTATTAAATGAAGAAACAGAATATTGTAATTCTTTAACCCATAATAAATTAGTGGATCTAAGCCAGGGGATCTAAGCCAGGGTTTCTCAATCTCAGCAATACTGATAGTTTGGACTAGATCATTCTTTGTTGTGGGAGTACGGTAGCTGTCTTGTGCATTATAGGATGTTTAGCAACATCCTTTGTCTCTAACCCACCAGGATACCAGTAACACCTCCCCAGTGTTAAACAAAATGTCTCCAGACATGGGCAAATGTTCCCTGGAGGGCAGAATTGCCTATGGTTGAGAACTATCATCTAGACAATGATCATCCTGGTTGATAACATAAAAAAAAAAAAGACGACTAGACAACGCATACCTCCTTAAGAAAGTACACAACATCATCTATAAAGTCTAAAAAAACCCTGAAGATTCGACCTCAGTCTCCAGATCTAACTGCCAATTTATAAGAAATACAAAGAAGAAAAAAAAAGAAACATTAAATGACACCAGAGAGACAACTGGTAAAATCCAGAGTGTGGGAAACTCTCTGGGACAAAAAAACCTGGTTTAACAACAGAAAACAATTTTAATAAAGAGATATGTACTGAAATATTAGGAGTTCAAATATTTCTGAGGTTTGCCCCAAAATATCTGGGGTCTTTGTGTCTAACCATAGACAGTAGTATATAGCAAACATGAATGGACGCGTATTGATAACTGCTGAAGCTGGATGACAGAGGGCTGGCCCTATTTTTCCTACTTTTATACTAAAGAGTAAAGAAAAAATCCTTTCATACAAGTTTAAACTCAAAAATTAAATTAGGTAGTAAATATTTGTATGACAACCTTTCCATAATATGTAAGACCTACTTTTATACTAAAGAGTAAAGAAAAAATCCTTTCATACAAGTTAAAACTCAAAAATTAAATTAGGTAGTAAATATTTGTATGACAACCTTTCCATAATATGTAAGAATTTACTATACTTCCATAGTAGTTAGACATAAACTTGATGATTATTAATACATAATTAATGTTACTACTCAAAGTTCTGAAATAGTTATTATTCAAAAGCACAACTGTATCAAATAAAAAACGATCTAGGTCAATGTTTTAAATCAAGGTTTAAACAACTGTCATCCAACATGTTGAAATATAAAAAGGAAAAAAAAAACAACAACTCCAAAACTCATTTAGCCTATGGGTTTGACAATAATTCAGGTTACAATATTCAAAGAATCCCTTCCCTTCACAAAAGGTCAATTCAAGTGCTATGCTACTAAAACAAAGACAAATTATTTACTTTTAAAGTAATACTTGTTTGAAATTTCTTATGATATTGGAAAAGCATGCTAGTTTATTAGAGGAAAAAACTGATTCATACTATCTCTGGGTACTACTTTTATCAAAAAGGAGGCTACTCAAAAAGTGTCTATGAACTAGCACACAGTACTAAGGCTTCACTGGTGGGCACGTGCTTTACTCTAAAGTAATACTAGCCAAACTTTCCTCCAGTCATAGGAGTGCCTAAAGAGCTGCTGAAGTGATGATGAGCTCAAGGAAATGGATTCCTCCCATCTTGCATGCTTTTATCAGAGCAACTTTATCAGTAAAATGTATATTTATAAATGTTAGGATTCCACGACGTTTCAGTTTAATAAGAAAAAACAAAGATGATGTGAAAAAAATTTTAAAAACCAGATCCATAGCAGTAGAAAATATTCATACCTATACAAGGCTTAACATGCTGAAAGCAAGCTTTCGTCAGGTCACCTAACAGGGCAAAGGAACTCTGTCGAACTTCTGGCATTTTATCCTATAAGAAGAAAGAAGAAATTAACCCCAATGTAACACAGAGGCAGATTTCAATTCACTTGAATCTTACAAGTCTCACCTGCATGCATTGATACATGAGTGTTAGGATGTTACTTCGGGCTACTAGCTGCTCAATGTTGCCTCCAAGTCCTTCAGCCAGGCCACTGAGTAAATCAAGAGCCACTATCATAAAATCTTTATCTGGAGCTTCATATTGATCTGGTTGAGCATTGTTCAGCTGAAATGAAAAACAATGTTTTTGAGAGTTTGCTTTTAATCAATTATTTAAAAAGTTTTTATATATTGTGCTTATCTTTAGAAAAATGTTTTATAACATTAAGAAAGGAAAGATATTTTTAAAAATACCATGGCTTGTGCAAGAGTCTTCTGTACTAGGTTTACACAACGCTGATACACAGGTTCACAGTATGGAAGGAAGCCAGACTGCAGGGCTGTGGCAACTGAAGATAGGCACTAGAAAGAATAAAGTACATGTGCTAAATTTTCTGAGTACATTTATCTAAGATTATAAATATTTGAAGCTGCACTCAATAAGATCCTGGTTATTTATGAGGTTGCTCTACTAGTTGTAGCAGCAGGTTTATCTTTTCAAACCTCTCCTATGGATGCCACTCGTTAGTTTGCCAGCCAACCAGGAGAGGTTTACTCAGAAGAAAATGTAAAAAATTTTATATAACGAACATTATCCTTCAAGGATAGATTGAGTATTGGGTGTTTCTATTTTTTCCTCAAATTTAAGACATTTATTTATGCTCCTATCCTGGTCAATGAGTGAATAGACGCTACTGGACACATTCTGAGCCTCTGTCTGAAAGTAATATATGAGTATATATATATAAAAAATGAACCACAATGATTCTTTTTGTTTTGCTGGGCCCATCATTAGGCATTGCTCTTAGTCATAGAAGCTTTTACTTCTCTGACTAGGGACTATAAATACCATAAGTTGGTGTCCCTTGAAATAGCAGGGTCAACAAGAATGAAGATGATTGAACTGACTCTATCAACATCAATTCAACTAGGTTAAAGTTACCACATTTCACAGTGTGTTCAGTTACTTGAAAATCATATGAAATTGCTTTTTGGTTAAAAAAAACAGCAAGTGCACATGGAAAAAATGTCAAATTAAACAGAAAAAGTATAAAGTTAAGTCCCTCCTTACTGGCACCAAGACCCAATGCTATTTCACACATATTTATATATACAATAGATTAACATGTAACAGAATTTAAACTATAATTTATTATCAATTAAGTAGAGAACAACTTGTGTAATATAATCCTTTGTCTACTTTTTAAAAAAGGCATACTATGTCCATTATGCTTTTTCTATTTAACAGTAATTAATACAGATGCTCCATAATTAGACTTTAAACTGCTTTTTGGGTTTTTTGGAAGCTGGTCTGTAGTACAGGGATCCAAACCCCTGACCTTGGTGTTAACATCATGCTCTAACAAACTGAGTTAACTAGCCAGCCCAGTACCATAATTATGTTAATAAGAAGTTACATATTTATTCAGCATTTCAACAGAAATGGTTCAGAACATAAATTTGTTAACACTTTGCTTAATATCACACATACCCATTTTGCATTAGGACACATACTTCTGATGAAACACAGTGTTAGATTAACTAAATATTACCAGCTCAGCATACCTCAAGTAAAGGGAAGAGATCTTTATCTTCATCCTTTAACATGTTCCATTTCTGGATCAGTGGAGGCATTAGCATCTGAATATATTCCTATTTACAATGATGAAAAACACATAAAGCTTCACTATCACATGTAAACGAGTCCATTTTGAGTCTATGAAAATTAAAATCTGTTTAGAGTAACTGTGTAAAATCATTACAGAAAACATTTTAAAACCCATCCTTTGCTCTATATAGTCCATTTTAAAGTTTTCTTTTCTACTGTCTACCTTTTAATTTATAAGACCTTGTTCTATTTTTAAGTCATTTCATATCCCTTTTGAAACAACACGTATATAAATAAATACACTACTACATCAAAATGTATTACTTGTTAAACCACCATCAAGGAAGGTCTGCATAAAGTTTTACTCTCCAGTAACAGTTTTTTTTTTTTTTTAAGAAAATGTAATTTTATTATTTTTTTACATTCTAGGATGTTGTTGCAGAGCAGTTGGGAGGGAGGGGGAGAGGGGATGGAAAGGGGAAGGAAAGGGGATGGCAGGAGGAGGAAGGAGGGGCGGGACTGAGGCCTGTGGCATGCCCCTCATTCCCACAGGGGAGACTGGGAGGCTTCTAGCAGTGGCTTGGTCATTGCCAGGCTGGGTGCAGATGTTGGGGGTGTGTGTGTGATGTGTGTGATAAAAGCCATTGCCCCCCACTATCCCAGCTCGGGAACACAGGGCCCTTCTTGCTCTGGCTTGGTGGTCCTAACTGGGCTGGTTGCACATGTCACAGGGGTGTGGCTGAGGCCTGAGGCTGCCCACCAGCCGGGCTCACTAGAGCCTTCAGCAGCGACTTAATTTTTAAGTCCTGGGGCTTGTAACATGTAATATGGCTATTGCTATTATAAACTGATTGATGTTATAAAATTATAGAGGCATATGTAGAAAAAGAGATTCATAATCACTTAAGTGTCCTTAAACTGAAGAATGAGCCATAAAACCAAGTAAATAAGCACAGTAATCATATAAACAAGAAGCCCTGATTCTAAACACATTCAGAAAACACTCCTGCAACAAAACAACTACCAACAAAGTAAACCAACAAACCAAATTTTAGCATAACTTAAAAACAAAAACAACTTAAGATTTTTTTTTTGTCCTTTTTGAGACCGGCCGCACCGCGCTCAGCCAGTGAGTGCTGTGAGCGCACCGGTCATCCCTATATAGGATCCGAACCCGTGGTGGGAGCGCTGCTGCGCTCCCAGCGCTGCACTCTCCCAAGTGCGCCACGGGCTTGGCCCCAACTTAAGATTTTTGATACAATATTCTTCAGCAGGAAATTTTGAGCAATATTAGAATTCTAATATCACTTAAATCCTCTTTAAACAAATCTATCATCCTCTTCTGTTCTTAACACTACTAGAGACTGGGTAATTTTTCTATATCACTATCTAGCATCTTTAACCTATTACACCAATTTCTAGTTCTTTTATGTAGTGTACTCCCCATACCGGTAATTTCTGGTGAGAAAACAAAGATATCTCTTAGATGTGGTACTCTAAAGTTACAGTGTTTATGAAGTGGTAGATACAAAAACATTTGGAATTATGTAAAAGTAGAAATTCAGCATACAAAAACATTTTTATCCCCTTTCCTTTAGTCACTTTAAAAAGTGTTAATGCATTCCTGTGAGTTGCTGATGTAATTTCCACACCAAGCATATACTTATTTTTAAAATACTATTTGAAAGGGAGACACATTTGCTGCCTTTGTAAGATCTATACTCTTAAAAGTAGCTAACACTATTTACATCTTCCAAAACATTTATTTCCAAATATATGTTAACCTATTGATTATAACTATGCTACATATTTTTTTTCCATAACAGTTAATCACAGATACTTACTGGTTTGTTTAAGTGATGTCCTACTGAATCTGCTAATGTTCCTATGGCATCGTAAAGAATGAGCAGGTTCTTATGCTGGTATTTACTAAATGCGAAGACCAGGGTATCAAGTATATAAGCAAGGTAAGGAACAAGTTCCGTACAAGCCTCCTCTTCTAGGGTAGCAAAGGCACTATAATTTTTAAAAAAGAAGAATACTTATTATCGTATAAAAGGAATAGTTATAATAGATAGGAAACTAAGTTTATTGTTTATAGGGTATCTATTTGCACTTTATATGCCTACCTTGTTGCCTCATCACACCATATGCTTATTTATTATTTCTTTCCCATCTTTTATCACTTCTTCCTTTCCTAGAGGCTGTCACTGCTTAATTACAATGGTTAACTAAAATGCTGTTGGTCCTTATATTTATTCATTCAACAATTTTATTTGGTGCTTACTATTTATTTAGTCACTGAATATAATGACCAAAATAATGAGCTTATATCCTAGCGCTGTTACTAGGTTAATGAAACCAAAATCAAAACTGTTAAGCTTTATTTACTCTACACCTTACTCTTCACATGTACACCAAGGGTCACAAAATGACAGAAACATTTTAACACTTTGTGTGTTTGAGAAGTGTAAGACCATGGCAATGTCACAACTCCTCAAATGTTTTTCTAAGCCCTACACTGTGCATTAAAGTGCATAGTGCATTTGTTCTACCAATTGCCTTGTGTACAGCTTTATCTCTTAAGGTAAATATACAGGAAAGGAAAAAATGCCAGAGTTTCATTCAGCACAATTGGAGACCTAAATTTGTCTTGACTGTAAAGTATATCTGGTTCTTAATTTCTGAAATGTTTATCTTCTGTTTTACCCCATCGGGAATTTCCTAAAATAACGGGTTTAAGCCATTTGTTAATAAAAGTCCTATTCATTCGCACTGTGAACTACTTATACATTTCCTTCAAGCATTTGCCATAAATTATAATTACTGTGTATAGTTGTTTGGTGTTTCCTATTAGCCTGTAAGTTGTAAGATGGCAGGGACTGTAAGACTAGCATTTAGTATGTGCTTAACAATTAATAGCTAAAAAAAAAATGTGCCGAATGAATAAACTAGAGAAAATCAAACATATCCTTTCCCGACTCCTGTTGCTTCAAATCTACTAAGCCCAACTCAAATTTACTTTCTTCAACAGTTGTTTCTTCCTTCTAACAAAGTCAATGGTAAAAACAATCCTACTTGAAAAAGTAAGAACTATAAAGTGGCAGGCCTTTTTAGAATATAAAGGTTTGTTCTAGGAAACTAGAATATTTGTAGTAATAAAAATAGCTGCTGGTCTGATAAAATTTTGAGATAGCCCCAAACCGAACTGACAGAACAGCTACTAGAGCAGATTCACTAAGCACCTGAGAGCCACAGTTTATAAGTGACAAATCACATGTCACTGGGACTTTCTG
>NW_007727013.1:661485-711480 GCF_000696425.1 Galeopterus variegatus
CCCGTGGCCTTGGTGTTATCAGCACCGCACTCTCCCGAGTGAGCCACAGGCCGGCCCGGAAAACTAAACTTTCTGACACAGCTAGAAAATGTTCCATTATGAAATACTCCATTAATGGTTTAATATCAACATTCCATCATACGGTTGAAAATTAATTTCTCACTGAGTTACCCACTCCCACAATGAACATTGCTATGAATATGTTAACCTGCAGGCAGCTTCTTGCACTCTCTTGTTGCTATCCAGGATACGCTTTAGCAATTCTGTCATTAATGGCTTCAGGTAGGTGTCCGGCGGCTGGCTGACTACCCAGTGTGCATAGCGGCTAAGAGTCCAGCACGTTATGGAACGCACAAGAGCCTTTTTATCAGAGAGGCACTGAATAAGGTGAGGAATGAGCTCAGGCAGGTATGGAATCATGCCCTGCATGCAACCTAGAAAAAAATAACAGAAATCCTTCATAAGTGCTAAAATTTGGTTAAAACAAAATTATTTTACTTGAACACTAAAGTGTGAATGTACCCATGAAAAATATTCAGACTATTTCCATGCTATAAATATACTGTTAATAATCTGTACCAAAATTATAATAACTGAAAGTAGAGCTAAACTGCTCCTAAGTATCTTACAGTAGGGGGTAGGACTTCATTTTACATCTCCTATCCAAATTATGACTTTCAGAAATGCCTATAAATGTTTCAATTTCTTGTAGAGAGATGCTTACAGCCAGGACAGAATCAAATAACTCCCTACAAAGGATGATGACACTCTTGTCTTACCATGTTTCCTGTATTTACCTAGGGAATAAAGTTATTTTTCTAGTGATGGAGATGCTTCAGACATCAGTCTTCTGGTCCCTCTACTGTTATACAGTAACATTTCCAAATTATCTGGATGGGGTCAGAAGTATGCCTATGGCAGTTTAATAAATAGTTAACTGGTTTAAAGTAGAAAGTTATTCTAAGACAGCTTTTGGATTCAATTATTCCTTTTAAGGTTAATATGAATCATAGTCTTGTCTACTTCACACCGCTATCACAAGAGAGCAAAGCAGTATGTGTATGCAAGAGTGAATAATATTCATTTATAGAGTAACCATTCCTTAAGGAAGCCTAGCCTTATCAGCAACTGTTAAGTCCAATTCAAACTGGACTTAAGACGTACCTTCAGCAATTGCTCCTAAAACCAAGATGCCCGATTCTTTAACAACCCACTCGTGATGAAAAAGTAGTTCTTTCAAAAGGGGCAAAATATGTGGCAGTAGCTCATCGCGATACACATTTGCGAGAACATCTAGGGCAGCAGCAGAACATTTTCCTAAGGAAATATTTAATTAAAAAATATTACATTAACCTCTGCTGTTTAACTATGTATATTTAAAAAATGAATAGTTACTATATATATATATATATATATAATACTTTATTCAAACCTGTATAGTTTCAAAGAATTCAATTGAATAGGAGGTAGTCTGTCACATGAAAAAATTCTATTAAGAATACTTTTTTATGACAAAGAATTACCAAATTAATTATGCAGATATTCTATCCTACAGGACTGCCATACTACAATTTGTTGTCTATATAGAAAAATTAAAACAAATACTCTTCTATTCAGTTCAATCCAGAATATGATGCAATCCTGAAGCAAAATGTATACATTTATTAATTCTACTTAACACATCTAGTGGTAGATCATTTAGAACCAAGTATGTAATTACTTAGCTGAATGTTAGACAAATAAATGGGAAAAAAACCACCAGTACATGAAGCATAGAATATGCTGGAGTTTTTTTTTTTTTTTTTTTTTTTGACAGACAAAGGATTAACTATGCAACTATAAATCAACTCAGAGTTCATTAACAAAATAATTTAAACAACAAAAGTGAAAAGAACAAAGTATAATTTTAAGTGCCAAAATTTTTCACATGTAAACTAGGCATAACAAATGGTTAATCACAAATTAGACAATGGTAAAATCCTTCAAAAAAAAAAAAAGAAAAAAAGGCTGTTACATTGGCCAGTAGACACCTTACCATCAATAAGAATCTTAGTTATACCATATAGATCCATAATCCATAAAACTGAAGAATACACTGACATGTGACTCTATGTACTGATATAGAATGAGATATATGATATAGTATGAAAAAAAGCAGCAGCAGAGTACATATAATTTAACCTCATTTTTTGGAAATTTGGCTTCTCAAAAAAAGACCTATATTTGGTTTCCCATACATGCACAGAAAAGCTTCAGTAAAACACAAAGATGAGTGAAATGTGAACAGAAAGTGTTTCATGCCTCCCCACCCCCATGTACACTGTTACTTTTATAGAGTTACTTGTATTATAATCTTAATCCAACCTGGCAGGTAATTTATGACAACAGTGAAGACTTTGGTTTGTCTTGCTGAATGAGACTTGGGTTCCAGTACTGGATGTGCTATCAGTACTAGCTATGCTAACCTTGGGCAAGTTTCTCTTTTTGCAGTTTCCTTACCTACCTAAGATAGTTAGAAAGATTAAATGTGATATGCATACAGTCTTTGGCCTAGTGCCTGGCACATTAGGCACTCTAAATAAAAAGTTACAGGAAACTAAACAGACAACTAAGGAATTAACATTATCTGACCAAATGAATTACAAAGGCCAGGCTGATGATACATGTCCTTAACCAGTTTATCACAGATATTAGAAATCAGAACACTTTGAGTTAAAGTAGTGGTTCTTAACTGGGGGCAATTTTGTTCCCCAGGGGACATTTGGCAATATACAGAGACACTGCTGGTCTTCACAATTGTGTGCACTGCTAGCATCTTTGGGTAGAGGTCAGGAATGCTGTTCAACATCTTACAATATACACTACAGTACCCATAGCAAAGAATTATGTGGTCCAAAATGTCAATGGTGCCAACATCGAGGAACCCTAAACTACAGCAGTGAAGCTCTAAAAACCTTTAAGAAAGAAAGAAAACAGAGGTGAACGGGCTCCTTTCCAATTAGTGTGGGCCAGAACGCCAGCTCTACATGTTCTGTGGATTTGCAGCTACGGTTGAAAATTAATAGATTTTAAAAGCTTACTTTGTAAGTTTTGACTGTGACAAAGCACTTTATATACTTTAGAATTATCTATGATAATCAGCCAATTCTCATGCAAGTTATCACAAAAAAACCCTAGCAAAACAGGAAAAGCTTATGGCAACATTCCTATTGTATAGTATCAAAATACATAGCCTTATGAGAAATGGTAGTTTGAGGTAAGAAGTCTTTTTAAAGAATAGAATGATGACTAAATATAAGAGAAGGCCACCAGGGAAATGTAAACCACAACCACAATGAAATACCATTTCATACCCACTAAAATGGTTACCATAAATGAGAGATAATAACAAGTATTAGTGAGCACGTAGAGAAACTGGAACCCTCAAACACTGCTGGTGGGAAAGTAAAATGGTACAGTCACTTTGGTAGTTCCTCAAAAGATTATACTAAGGGCCGGCCCCATGGCGCACTCGGGAGAGTGCGGCGCTGGGAGCGCCGTGATGCTCCCGCCACGGGTTCGGATCCTATATAGGACTGGCCGGTGAGCTCACTGATTGAGTGCAGTGTGGGCGACACCACACCAAGGGTTGTGATCCCCTTACCGGTCACGAAAAAGACAAAAAAAAAAAAAGATTGTACTAAGAGTTACCAAATGACCCAGCAATCCCACTCTTGGGTACATACCCAAGAGAACTGAAAACATATGTCCACACAAAAACTTGTACATAAATGTTCACAGTATTATTACTGTTAATAGCCAAAAGGGGGAAACAATACAAATGTCATCAACTGATGAATGGATAAATAAAATGTGATACATCAATACAATGAATTATTTTATTCACAATAAAAATGAATAAAGTATTGATATATGTTACAACATGGATGAACCTTGAAAATTTTATGCTAAGTGAAAGAAGAGTCACAAAAGACCATATATTATATGATTACACCTAATATGAAATGTCTACAATAGGCAATCCACAGAGACAGAATACAGACTGGTAGGTGCCTAGGGCTGGAGAAAAAACCAGTATTTAAGTAACAAAAGAGGTGAAGAGGCTCCTCTCCAATGAGTGCGGGCCTGAATGCCAGCTCCCCAGGTGATGTGGATTTGCAGCTATAATTGAAAATTTACCTATTTTAAAAAGCTTATTTTGTAATTTTTCAATATGACAAAAAGTATGACTGCTAATAGGCATGAAGTTTCTTTTTCAGGTGATGAAAAATGTTCTAAAATTTAGTGTGGTGATGACTGGACAGCTGTGAATACACCAAAAACCACTGAAATGTGTACTTTAATGGGTGAATTGTACAGTATCTGAATTATATCTCAATAAAGTTACCAAAGTAGGCAACTGTGCTTTTCCCTCTGACTTACTTAGATTCCAGTCAGAAATTGTATCGTCATCATCAATTTCATCATCATCATCATCTTCCTCTTCAATTCCGTCTTCATCATGCTGCTGAGCCACTGTCCTTGATCGATGAAAACGTGGCCTTATATCCTGCTCACTATCAGGAATTGTTTCATCTTCTTCAACATCACCCTGTTTTTTAAAAAGGGAAATTTTTGGTGACATTCATTATAAGCTAATATGAACATGAATAAAAAAAATCAGAATATCCAGAGATGAGGTCATGCATAGGATTCTGAAGTACACTTTCTGATTAAAAACTACTCCCGTGTGCAGAAAACAGTTCCTTGTGAAGGAGGGAACAGACTAACGTAACACATGTTAGTAGTCTGCTAGGCCCTTTCAGCCGCACTATACGTCTGATCGACTGGTATAATCTAAGTGTACCTGAATCAAAATCAGATCAGTATATTTAAGTAGTAACACTTTTAAATAAACTCCCAAATAATTTAAATCAAGCAAAAATTAATAACCCCACTTAATGTTACCAAATTAATGTCACCATCTAGTTCCAATTAAGCTAGAATGTATTACCACCCAAATCCATTGGGTTTGAACTTCTGTACAGGAAGCCTATTTATATAAAGTTTATTCTAAATAAATGTCCTATTGGCCTAACTAAAAGATTTATTAAGTCAATATAAAAATCACCTTCCCTGTTCATTAGAAAAAAGTTTTCTTACCTTAAGTAGGATAATATCTATGTCTGAGTACTTCATGCCATTCACCAACACAGGAATCAACCTATAAAGAAATGAATTAATATAACAAAGATCTAAAGATCTCAACAGAATAGTTTAAAAGCCTTGACAATCTTATGAATACTAATAAAACCAATGAGACAACCACTGGTAATACTTTCTTTTAGCATATCCTGTGATATATCTGCCCTCATTGACTAAAGGAACACAAATAGGGAAAAGGAAGCACTGGGACTTAAAATTCCATGAAAACAATATTGGCCAGCTAAATTTTCATGCTCAAAGCCCTTCTAAATTCTGAAATAGAAAGAATAACAGTAATTAAACATTGTAGGCAGTTATAACACATACAACCATATTTTATAAGCCACAGGCATTCTGCAAGAGAATCAGGTCTATGTGGATCACTAAGAGTTGAATCACTGATGATCTTTGCTAAAAATTTCAGGGAAATAGTGAGGACAGATAGCGTATAAGATATTGAAGAGTTAATAAGAGGTGGGTTAAAGAAGTGAAGACAGTGAACTCCATCTATTCTTTTAATTTTTTTTTAAAAGATGGAAACAACTGCAGCAAGTTAATTAAGTTATAGAAAAAGAGGCAACAGGGAAAAATTGAGAGTACCCATCTAATGAATTGTGTTCCCTGGAAATAAGAAAAGATTATGCTATTCAGACCTTAAGGAGAAAGATTGGTTAGGAAGAGGATAACTCACACAAAAATATGTGTGATGAAGGGTCACCTGCTTTCTCTATAAAGCAGAAATGCTCAAAGTGAATGAAGAGAACTTCATAAGGGCAATAAAGGTTTGAAATAGTTGCTGTGGTAAATGGAAGATAAAGCTGATCTGGAATAAAGGTGGGTGGATAATGTGAAGACTCCACTTGAAGTTGAAGACCATGGATTTCTATAGCCAATAATCTCCCTAGCAGTGTAACTTTCCCCAACAGTATTCATCAGCCTGGTTTAAAGAAGAAGGAAAACAGTTCAATTAATCCAGAGCACAGGAGAAAGACGCAGGGTAGCTGGAAATTTATCCGTGGTTTTGTTGTCTGTCAGACAGAGAAAGAATAAAAGAATATGAGATTAGGAGAACGCAAAGAGGTAGAAGGCCTTGGCAGATGGGCCTAATAAGGTCTGCAGAAAATAAGGGACTAGTAAAGCCAGGCAAATAAGAAAATGAGATCAGAAAGTGAGATCTGGGAGTTAACTGTGACGATGTGGCAATCTCGTAGGTGTCTGACCAAGTCCAATTATGCAATGCAGATCATTATTTTTGAATAGGTCAAATTGTTAAGAAGCTTTCTTCTGAAGCCTCAATACAGCCATTAAAATTGAGGGTTTTTAATGCAACATCATAGAAAGATATTAATACCATCAACAAATGTTTACTGAATACTTAAATATGTACTGGGCATTGGGTTGCTTTTACATGGATAATCTATACAACAGCACTAACAAGATATTAATGAACAAGAATAAAGGTGGGAAAAAGACAAAATAATTTTAGGAAAAAGAAAAAAGATATAAAGAACTGACCTACCAGATAACAAAATACATTATTAATGTTCAAAAATAAAAAATACAGAACGGGCTATATAGCCTAGAAACAGATAACAGAATTTAATGTCATCCTTGTTACGTTAGTGCTTTTTAGCTTTTTAAGTGAGTTCCTATTAATGAGAGATCTCACAACATACACAATTTTAATTCCTAAGCAAACGTTTTGTGCTCATACTAAACAACAATCTGTTTAACAGACCTAGGAAAACCAAGTTATTTTATCATGATTTTTATCTCAGCATCAAATTAATGTTGATTTCCCCCATCCTGTCAATGTATTCTCTAAGAAAGAAAAGCAGCCTTGTTATATACATAAAACTGGCTCCCAAACAGGCAAGACTTAAACTCAGTCATGACTGGCTTGAGTTATTTAATGCTTGCACTAATTAGCAAAATGGAGGTGCTGATCTTTTAGCCTGCTACCAAATTCCTGCTTGTTTTACAAATGTTTGGATTCTATAAGGGGTCTTCAAAAAATTCATGGAAGGATTCATATTATCTTTTAATTCCATTTTTCCATCAACTTTTTGAAGTACTCTCATATTAGTATAATGACAAGGTTAGAATATATAATTATAACTGCATATTATCAATATCTCCTAACATTACAGCTTAGGTTTTCATTAATAGAATCTCTGTTTTTATACGAATTAATGTTTATGACTTTAAGAATTACATGATCTTATATGAAGACCCAAATATATCACATTAAGTGGTGCCACAAATTAGGGAGAAAAGGAAGAATAACTAATACATAAATTTCCTAAAGTGAAAAAAAAAAATCCATTTAGTGCATCGTCTTGCACTTTCTCCCAAATAAATTCAAGATTGCCTAGAAGAAAATATAGGTAGAACTGCTGCATTCTTGATGGGGAGAGAATTTAGTAGAAAAGAAAACGGATTTGTTGGCAATATGAAAATGAGAACATCCAAGTATTGCAAACATCTGGAAAAAATATAACTCCACTAATACTAAAAACATTAAAATCATTGTTTTTGGTTTTGTACTCGTCCAGATGACCAAGACTAGAGAAATTCTAATAAATGACTAGCAAAAGTTGTAACAGGATGGACACCTCTGGTGGGTTATAAATTGATATAAATTTCTTAAAGAACAATTTAGAATATTTATGAAGAACCTGTAAAATGCTCATATACTCTGACCTTGCTAAAAATCACTCTTAGGAATTTTACTAGAAAGAAACAACCATTTATAAACAAAGACAGATGTTCACTCCAGGATTATTTATTAAAGGCCAATTTAAAAAAGGCCAAACAACCTAAATATTCAACAAAAGAGGTCAATATACATATAGTGTGCATATGTCAATTATATATATATGGTGAGCACACCATAACAGAATAGTATATAGCCACTAAAGTTTTAAAGACTAATGACATGGAGGAAAGCACACAGTATACAATAATTGAAAAGAACAAACCACAAAATAGTATAATCAAATTTTTAAGCAAGATGCTTAATGTAGGCCCATAACAGAATAGTATATAGCCACTAAAGTTTTAAAGACTAATGACATGGAGGAAAGCACAAAGTATACAATAATTGAAAAGAACAAACCACAAAATAGTATAATCAAATTTTTAAGCAAGATGCTTAATGTAGGCAAGATGCCATATTGTATTACATATCACCAAACCAAATTCTAACATCCTGAATATATGGCATTCAGTATACGGTACTTCAAAAAAAAAAAAAAAAAGTCACAACAAAAATACAAACAGTGATTACTCAGGGTGGTGAAAATCCAGGAAATTTAAAACTTTATGCAATTTAATTTTCTTCCATTAGACTGCATTACTTAATTTTTCGAAAAAAGTAAGCATTACTCTTAAAAGTAACTGATTTAACAGCATTCTTTCAGTTAAAAATAGGCTTAACAATAAGTTAACTAAAAATTTCACAGCATCACAGCTAATGGGCAATTAGTTTTGGGAAAAAACCAAACCCCACCAAATGACTATTTGGTCAAATTATAAGGATTATTAAAAAAAGAGAACTGTGACATGAATTACCCAAAATTAATTATGATTTAGCATAAACCATCCTCACATAATTAAAAAAAAGGTAATTGCTTCTTTAAAAAGTATCTTTACTCATACCAATGGTAAAATTAATCCTGACCTTTTAGAGTCTCACTCCTTGATGGCAGAAAGAAATTTTATAAAGATACAAAAATGAGGAAACACTGTTAAGAAATTAAACTTAAGAACAAGGCCAGCGTTTCTATGAAGAAATACTTACTTAGGAAGATGCCTTACAAGTACATCTTTGCATATTGGCTGCTCAGCCAAAGTGAGCCAAAATTCACAGGCTTCTAAAGCCACATTTTCGTCTTGATCTTGGGTCCTCTGTAGCATGTACTGTAAACAAAGGATCCTTAATATTAATCAGTTTAAGTCATACAATTTATACAAGCTTAATCCTACATCAGGCCTTTGCTATGGCCCTGTACTTTATCTTGATTCTCAATGTAGCCTTTTGGATTTTTATAAAAGCTTCCAAGGAGATTCTAAAATGTAGCTAAATGTAAGACCCACTGCTTTCATGTTGCCCAATGAAAACTGTTTAGCACATATACTGTTTATTCATTTTTTCTGGGTATTTCATAAAACTGAGATTTCTGAAATGTGAATGTTAATAATCAAATATTAAGCCTCTTTAGAAAGAACTCCATTATACTATTCTTAAAGTTAAGAATCTTTTTATAACATAACTACTTAATCTCTTATAATGTATACAGACTTTTTAAAGTTGATATATACTCATACATATAGAAATTGTTATTTTTCTTTAAATTTGGAAATAAGTAGTGACATTAGTGACATTTCTTAGCATGACTAAATTTGAAGTTTTCAATAAAACAGGTTTACTATGTCCTCTGAACAATATCAAACCAAATTCACTCATGTGATTTCCCAATGTACCTGGGGCTGGAACTGGGGTCAACTGATGAATTCCTTGTACATGTTCTCTTCTAGATTGAAACATTTCATGAGACAAAATATGGCAACGTAACTGTTGTCATAGGCCAGTCCCTATCACAAGCCATGTCATGTCCTACTCAGATGCTACTGAGTATTGCTGAAGAAAGAACTGTAATATTATAAATTAGGCTTCCTAGCTGTCACCTAGTAACTGATAAAATTTCTTAACTATCTGATTAACTTAAACTCTCTCACTAACCTTTCAACCAATTCCACCTGACTCTTCATGAGAGAACAGGCTCAGAGAAAAATGTCATTTATCCCCATTTTATGCTGCTACACAGCCTCATCTCTAAAACTATCTTTCCTAATATCTTAGAACAGGAGTTGCTGCCCAGGATTGACCCTAGCCGCCTTCAAACAGATCTTCGATCCCATCCTTTAAAACAGATCCTTCCTCTCCACATCATATGGAACTTCGGAAGTGAAAGAAAGGGAGGCTCTAGATAACATACTATTTAAAACACTTGCAAAGCTATATAATACTAATGTACAACTATACCCGGCTATCCAAAAATAGATGGTATAGTTTGGCCCTAGCCGTACTAAATATTGCCTAAACAATAATACTGTTCTAATAAGTTATATCTTGTTATGACATATTCTTTCCTTGAAATATGGCTAAACTGTGATCAATATCTTGATCAAATGTTCCATATTATACTTTTTGTGCCCAATATTTTTGGGGGGAGAAAGGTGAGGAAAAGAGCCTTTAAATTGCCTTTGTTACCTCAACTATATTATGCATGTGAGGAAGCAGGCGATCCATTCGAACTTCAAGCAACATCACAAGTGCCCGGCACACATTTTTCCGTACCTCTGGTTCTTCATCACCAGCCAATGCAAAGAGATTCTATTGCACAAGAAACACATTTTTTTCTAGTTAAAAAATTCCAATATGTTAGAGAGTTTTATACACAATAATGAGTAATCTGCAAGCTGGTGACATTTAAGGAAACCCAAGAATATACAGTACAAAAAAAATTAATTGGCTTATGATATCAGATAAAGCAATTTAATGTGGAATGATAATTTCCAAAGATTATGATTTTGATAAAAGATGAAAAGTCATTCTTTCTGATAAGAGTACAACTCATTGTGTTTTAAGGTAATTTTTAATTTGTAAAAATGAAACCATGTCATTAGACACACAAGAGCATTCATTCAGATCACCAAGAAGCAGAGATAATCATTAAAATACAATTTGATTTACCCTCTCAAAACTACTGTCAGATAACACACTATCCCTACCATCCCTGATTCTTACGGTGGTAATAGATGCAAGTTCTACAAAAGAGTCAATAATAGTGAAATACGTACTGATTTTCTAGCAACTTAACCCTAAACTGTTGTTGTTCACCAAGTCAACTATTGAAAAAAGAATAATAATAGTAACCAATATTACACTGTTCCTTATAAGTTCCTCTACATGGTTTAAAAAAAAAAAAAAAGTCTGAATAGACAACAGATTTTTGTTTAATCTTCGCAACTCCGAGGCGTTATTATTCAATTTTATAGGTAAGTTAATAGAGGTTAAGTAACTTGCTAGCTAGTGGAAAATATGAATTTGGCTTTCATGGAATCTTAAGTCCACACTCATTAAGTATGCCCTTCGTTACATTAGATTTCATTAATTTACTCCAGAGAACAGCAACTGGGTGGATGGGGATGTCTGGTGCCATCACCTTGCACTCTGTCACTTTTGTTACTCTCTCACTGAATAAATACCAGGCTGTGTCAAGGTATGTGTTATGGCAATGTATTGATAACCAATACACTTTTTCATCGATATTCTGTCACTCAACAGATATGACATTATCCCTGATGAAAACACTGATAATTGAAGAGCATAATTAGTCCATTTATTCATCTAATAAATTGTTACTGAAGGCCTACTATGTGCCAGGCACTTCGGCACTTCCTCCAGATGTTTAGTGCTTTTGCAGGATGGAGAACTGGCTGAATCTTGTAGAATTATCAAGGAACAAAAAAGTGTTACTATGGTATGTAATAGTAACGCAGAATATTTTTAAATGTTGGAAAATGTTTTTTCCCCAATTGCTGAGTGTACTCCTGGGGAATTTTTATTTTCAGAAAGAATTTAATTTCTTTTATTCTAAATTATATTTCCTTATAAAATGCTGGTATGTCATCACTGCTCCCTTTATCAAGCTGTGAAAGAACAGTACAAAGACGAAATACTACCATAGTTACAACAGAAACTACTAGTTCTAAAAATAAAAGCTAACATAAACTGCTTACTCTGTGGCAGTTAATGTTGCAATTTAGGTACAGCCACTAGCTTTATAACAATCCAACAAGGTAGGTCGCTCATTAGCCTCATTTTACAGATGATGAAACAGAAAACATCAGTTTATAATAAGTTAAATAAGGTGCTCAAGATTACACAGCTACTTAAATTGAGGAACTGAGACTTGAACTCAGGCACGCTTACTCCAGACCTCTAATATTATCCATTACACTATACCACCTCTAGACCAAACTAGACCGAACACACCTTGCAGGCATAAAATTTATATATCCCTAGAATCAAACAAAGTGTCTGATTCATAGTAGGTATTCAGCAAAACTTGTTTCAGACACATTTTGGTTTTTTAACTTGTAAATGACTAAAAGATCCTTAATGGCTATTAATAAGATACTAGAAAGAAGCTGGTCAATTTCAGTGTGGAGGGAAAAAAAAATACATATGATCTTTTCCCTCTTTTTTATCACTTCCCAACAGTAATATCAGCAGTCTGACCTCTAAACGATTTTTTAAAACAGCTGAAAAGGAATAAGATAATTAAACTTCATTTAATGAAAATAAAAGTGAAAAGTGCTTAAGGAATTCTAAGAATCAAGCAGCAAAGGTTATGAAAAGGAAACGCACTGCTTATGCTTCATGGCCAGAAAATTATGCTCTTTCTGCTTTTATCAAAAAGTGCAAGTGCCGGGCCGGCCCGGTGGCGCACTGCTACAGTGCGCCGCTTGGGAGCGCGGTGGCGCTCCCGCTGAGGGTTCAGATCCTACATACAGCCCAGCCGCTCACTGGCTGAGCGAGGTGCGGACGCAACACCGAGGGTTGCGATCCCGTTGCCGGTCCTGGTCTGGTACGGGCGCGACACTGAGGGTTGCGATCCGCTGCCGGTCACGAAAAAAGTCAAAAAGGAAAAAAAAAAAAAAGTGCAAGTGCCGGGCCGGCCCGGTGGCGCACTGCTACAGTGCGCCGCTTGGGAGCGCGGTGGCGCTCCCGCTGAGGGTTCAGATCCTACATACAGCCCAGCCGCTCACTGGCTGAGCGAGGTGCGGACGCAACACCGAGGGTTGCGATCCCGTTGCCGGTCCTGGTCTGGTACGGGCGCGACACTGAGGGTTGCGATCCGCTGCCGGTCACGAAAAAAGACAAAAAGGAAAAAAAAAAAAAAGTGCAAGTGCCTGTAGAGATGATTGCATTTAGAGATTTAAGGAGTCATTTTTTCCCTTGAGGCCTCTAATTTTACAATGGAAACCAAAGGAAAAAACAGAATACTGTCCTTTTAGTCTGTGTTTTCATAACTTTATTCAACCTCACCAATTTTTCACATTTCAAATACTACACATGAGTTAGGAGATTCAATTTCCATATACAATTTAAACAGCATACTGAAGGAGAAATTTTAAAGTAGTCACAATATTAAATACACGCCCCCATCACTGTATTAATATAAGAAAAATTAGTAACAGAAAAAGTGCTTTTATTTTTAGCTAACAAAAACTACAAAGCCTATACTGTACCCAATTTTAATACTCTCACAAATAATTTAACTAAATACTGATGTCTTATAATTATAAATTATTATAGTTATAAAATAAAATTACATGCAGTTAGCATTATCTAACCTCAAAAACAAGGGGAGGGGGTGACGTGCAATCTTACCTCAATAAAAGAATCAATGTGCAACATCAGAGCTTGAGTCCTACTGATAATAAACTGGTTGACACACGCAACAGCATGAGACCTAGAACAAAGTTTAAAATTTAACATGTGCTCATTGTAGCTTTTTCCTACTTAAAAGACAACTGGCAAGAAAAATATTGCTCCATAAAAATACTATAGTATATATGTATATTCTTACACATGTATAGATAGCCACTAAAAAGTCAAATCTCTCTGTGTATCAAGAAAGAAAGAATGTAAATTATACATTAAGTGGAAAATGCAAGTTGCAGAGCAAATACGTTAATTTTTCCAAGCAAGTGAAAAATATCTGAAAGGACATGCACACATTTCTAATAATAGTAGATACCTCTAAAGAGTGGGAGGTTGGGGGAGGGGCACATTTTATATACCTACAGATTTTAAAATAAAAGAGTTTGCATTCCTTTTGAAACTAAAAATGGGGAATAGTCTATGTATTCTGGCATACACAATTCAAATCAATTCCTCAGCAATTCTTACCAGCACTACCATTTAAAATATACCCTTAATCCAAACTCTTCTCACTGCCTTCACTTCTTCCCTAGTCCAAGCCATGATCTCTTACAAGGGTTATTGCAATATTCTCTAATTGATTTCCCAACTTCCACCATGTGATCTTTAAAGATTTAGTAAATTTCTTTGTTCAGTGTCTCTGCCCAAATGTTACCTTTATGGAGAAACTTCTACATAATATACCTGTATGAATCACTGTCTATCCCTATTCTCATTATTTTACCACTATCTGAAACTATATTATTTATTATATTTTTATTGCCTGTCTTGTCTGCCTCCTCTTCTGAAATATAAACCCCATGAGAACCTTTGTCTTAATCACTGTGCCAAAAACATAGCTGACTTTTAGTTCAGGTTATGAACCAAAATTTACATGCAAAAGCATGTAAATATTTAGTGACCAGATATCTAAGACGATAAATATTAAGTGAAAAAAGCATACTATGAGGAACTCAACCACTTAAACATGTAGTACAAGGTAGATTTTACTTATGCTTTAAAATCTGTTTTTCTCATCTACAAAATAAGAATACTACAATTAATCCATTTCTTATGGGGATTAAACTAAATGAGATAATACATCTTAAGTACTTGGTTCAGTAAGCAAAAGGAAAAGATAAATAGTGGCTTTTTAAAAGTAAAAGGCTTTAAAATCAAGAACAAAAATTTTCAAACTTACAATCTTTGGTGCATGTGGGGCAGTATTTAAAAAGCATAAATTTCTTCTATCCCCATCCTCCAGAGGCACCTAACACTAGGCATTTCCCAAATAATTTTTTAGAAACTTAAGAATAGTTAGGAATTATTTGCATTTTTAGTTGAAAGAAGGCCATTTGACAAATAAGTCCTTTTTACCTCACGTTTTCATTAAATTTACTTAACATATACAGTAGTTGTTTTTCTATACATCAGCAGTAAAGAAAAAAAAAATTAGAAAATTTAACTTAAAAGCTACTCAGAGAAGACCAAGTGCCTAGAAATGTGTCTAATAAAATATATCTAAGACCTCTAAAGGAAAAGTATAAAACCTTATTAAAAGCAAGCAATCAGTATTGTAAATATGCCTATCTGCCCCAAATTGACCTAGAGAATCAAAAATTCTAATATATGTCAATGAGGTTTTTTCATAAAACATTACCCAGTAAAGAAAAAAAAAATTAGAAAATTTAACTTAAAAGCTACTCAGAGAAGACCAAGTGCCAAGAAATGTGTCTAATAAAATATATCTAAGACCTCTAAAGGAAAAGTATAAAACCTTATTAAAAGCAAGCAATCAGTATTGTGAATATGCCTATCTGCCCCAAATTGACCTAGAGAATCAAAAATTCTAATATATGTCAATGAGGTTTTTTCATAAAACATTACTATTCTAGAGTTTATATGAAAGAGAAAGGCACCTCTATTTTCAGGGTGTAAGCTCTAAACACCATTTCCCAATAAAAATAACCAGATCTAGGCCAGAAATGTAGATGACGACCCTGGAATCCTATGGCTATCTGTGCATACAAGATTAAGATGAAAACTTCTTTATATTGATTATCTGAGGATTGAGCAGTAATAAAGGAAGAATTATTATTCTTGGTACATATTTATATAATTTACTTTAACCAACTTCTTAAGTAGATCTGTTTAATAACCATGATGTTAATTGTATTTTTTTCCTAAAGAATGAATTTTTTTCCAATGTGCTCTTTTCCCTATAGACCAAAATTTCAAATTGAAAAGAACCATTCTTTCTAGAAACATCTGAGGCATTTAGTAAGCTCAGTATAAATTCTGCTAAATGAAGAATATTCTCAATTCTAATTTTTTATCCTGGAACGTTTGCATATTTCAGGCCAAATACTGTTTTTTAGCCTTTATTCAATGTATACTTTTATAAGACAAAACTCTTCAAATAAGATGTTGACGGTTATTTCAAAAGTTCAGTCAAATTTTTGTTAGAAAACTGTAGGCCTTATTATTTTCATTCCACTCTGGCACAGAATAGTCATGTGCTACACAATGACATTTCAGTGAATGACAGAACAACATACCATGGTGGCTATACCATCTAGGTTTGTCTAAGTACACTCCGTAATGTTTGCACAATGATGAAATCGCCTAACAATGCATTTCTCAGAAGGTATCCCTATCCATAAGGAGCATATGACTCTATAAATTTACCTTATTATAAATAGAAACAGCAGCAACAGAAATTTCTTTCAGGCTGAGATATTCCAGAACACAATTAAAAAAATTAAAACTTTAACCTCATATACTTTGAGCTCTCATCATCTAATTTGTCCAGCTCTTTACAAGCTTAGTTTTAAACAAATGCAATTTGCTAAAAGCCTTAAAAGTTCAAATTTTTGCCATAAAATATAACAGAACTCAATTTGAAGTTATGGTCATAAAATAGCAATGGAATAGAACAGAAAGCCCACAAACAGATTACATTTATATGGAACTTTGCATATGACAGAAGGCGCATTTTAAACCAATGGGGGAAAATGTGCTAGGAAAAAATTGTTACCCAAATAGAAAATAGACTCTATCCCGATCTCATACTGCACACACAGAAATGCCAAATACACAAAGGTCTTTAATGTCAAAAAGCCCCAAACTTTAAAACACTTAGTAGAGACAAAAAGGGAGAAGATATTCTCTATACACATAACTGGTAAAAGAATAGTAATTCCTGCAAATCAATGGAGCTCAAATAACCCAGCAGAAAAAAGGACAAAAAAAAAAAAACGCAGAAAAAGCAACACATATAGTTAATAAACATACAACAAGATGTTCAACATCATTAATAACAGAAAAGCGCACTACCAATACTATAATAAAATACCATTTTATATCTATTCGACTGGTGACATTTAACATGTATGACAATACCAAATACTGAACAGAATCTTTTAAATCTTGCTAATAAAAGAGTATAAACTGGTGCAACCCATTTGGAAAACAGTTTGGTATTATTTCCTTGAGTTAATTGTTCACATGGCCTGTGTACAAGCAATTTCCTTTCCTAGATCATATATACCTATCTTCTCTAAAAGAACTCTTGTAGACAGACAAGAGGAGACAAATACAGTGTTTTCAGCAGCACTGTTCACAGCAGTAAAAACCCAGAAGCCACCCAAAGGCCACCAAGGAGAAAATACATGAATAAACTGTCCAATGGTCATGCAATGGAATATTACACAGCAGTCAAAACAAATGAACTATAGTGATACAATACAGATGAATCTTAGCAACATAATATTAAAGTTGTCAAGGATTTCATTCAGTACAATACCATTTTTGTAATGCTAAAAAGAGATATAAACACACTTCGTATAATATGCGATAAAATTATTTAAAAAGAAATGCAAGTGAAGGATGAAGTTGGGATTTAGACGTTGGTTGCTTTCAACATCTTCACTTTGTATCAGGTAGTGGATTTGAGTGCTTATTACGTTATTAAAAGTAACCAATAAATTACTAAAGAATAAATACAAGTGGGCCATAATGAGAATGTGTCATGAACTAAGAATCATAAAATTCAACTCTTTGTACCTCAAGTCTCATAAAAGCACTCTGACTTTAAAATTGCTTAGTCACGTGAGGAATAAAACTATATTTCATTGCCTCATTCTATAACTACTGAAGACCCATAGTAATTTTCAGAAGAAAACACTTTTAAGAGTACATAGTAAATACCAGTTAAACTATATTAATAAGGTGTTAAATAACAACGTAAAGTAAGACCATCTTAAGATGGACAATGTTAAATGCATAGCTAAAATACAAAGCAGATAAGTAAATACCAGTTAAACTATATTAATAAGGTGTTAAATAACAACGTAAAGTAAGACCATCTAAAGATGGACAATGTTAAATGCATAGCTAAAATACAAAGCAGATGGTTATTTACCCAAATATTCATTAAAAAGAAAAATGCTAACACTACATACAACAGAATCTCAAATGGGGTTATGAACATTTACTGAATGGAAATACTTCTGTATTGCTGAACTCTCCCTAATTAAAGTTTGAATCAAATGACCATCTACAAAATTAAAATTATGAAAGAATACTTGTTAGTATTTAATATCCAGCAATGATATATCAGTTACTGGGAATATGCCTTTTGGATTTTTCTGTTTTTCTTTTAGTTGCTTAGAACTGGTCACAAAAAGGTAAATTTCCTAAATGTGAAGAAAAGTATGCAAATCATCACACTTTCATCATTTTAGTTAAAGTGTTAAAAGGAGGAGACTTCCTGGGGAACACGAACTCCTATCTAGTTAACTATGCTGGGAAGAATAACATTTTATTTGAAAAGGTAATATTTATGCTCATGACACTAAAACAAATACACATCTATCAATTTTTCACCCTGAATACAACACAATTAAGTGCCACTTAAGAGGAAAAGTAATTAAAATTAAGATGAGGTAAAAGAATGAGAACTAAATAGAGAATTTAGGTAAGAAAGAGATTCCTGATTATCTTCTGGTTGCATTGCCGAAAACATAATGCTTTGGAATACAGCTTAGAATCTTGAAGTAATGCCCAATAGGCATCTGAATAGTTATGGCCTATGCACTAAAGTTCATACACTTGGACCACTGAATAATCACCTCTAGGAGCTGTATAATTCCTACTTTAAATAGCAATATGATACTTAATTATTCTACATAAAGCATGAAGCACTGATAACTAGAAGCAACAAAAATCAAGGGAAATGACAATCAGAAAAAAGAACAACGATTTCCACAGAAACGAACGCAAAAGACAAGTTACAAAAAATTATATAACTGAACAACAACAAAAAGAAAGTACAGCAGTTTGTGGAACATTTGGAAAAGTTACAAAAAAGCATGACATACTTCAAAACTGCGATGAAGACAATGTGATAATTACAGCTCAATGGGACAACCGATGATGATAAACTTAATCAAAGACTTATTTAAAATTCTAAATACAGAATTTCAACAACTATATACCGGGCACCATCCTAGGAACTAGAGACACAGGTGAACAAAGGAGAAGAGCCTAACTTCACCATCAACCAACTATGCCTACTATGTGATTTCAGGGTTTACTCAAAAATCCTGTCACCTTCATTCTAGAAATGTTTTTTTCACAATTAGATGTAAAGCCCTTAACCTAAGGACTGGCTGGTTAGCTCGGTTAGTTAGCGCACCGCATTATAACACCAAGGTCAAAGGTTCAGATCTCCAGACTGGCCAGCTGCCAAGAAAAAAACCCCCTCAAAATCCCTCTTAAACTAAAAGTACTTAGTAATTTGATGATAACATATTTTCATTAAAACTCAATCCGTTTATTAATCATCGGATGAAGAAAAGCAGAAGAGACCTGCATAGGGCCCGAAAACAGGTCCAGAAAGGAAAGATACCATATGTCTAAAAGCTCAAAGAACACAGAATTATGTCAGATAATCTTATTCTCCAATGGACAAGGATACATAGATGTTATACTGAAGGAATTTTTATTACACAGCCATGAATAAAGGTATCTGAACTTGGCAAGACTGATAATAAAAACAAAAACCGATGACTAATTGTGGCCTTAAACAAAGGAAATTAAAAGAAGCATGACTGTTACCTAGAATGACTGTAATTAACCATGTAAAAGGTAGAGAACTGTATCATATTTAATGAAAATTTCATCAAGCAGTCAACACTTCACAGCTTTTGTTATGAAATCAGTAAATTTCAGTTAAGTTCATCTTTGTGGAACATCCAATATCTTTTGCTAATCACAAAAATACTAAGTAATGCAAAATAAAGCGATGGTCAGGTTTATATTAGAGTTTATAAATTAATATTGGCTATATAAATACCTTATTTTTGGACTACTATGCTTGAAGAACTGTAAAAATTTGGGAATCATGATGTTGAGAGGACGATCTAAAACATCACTATCTAAAATCTCAGCAGAATCTTCACATATCTTTTGAAGGGCACCAAACGCTCCCTGTAAAAGACACATTCGTTACAAACAAAGTCACTAAAAAATTGAGGAATACTGACAAATATATATGGATCAATGTTCGTAGCCCATATAAAATGCTATCTTCTAAAATCCATAAATGTAATGATTCAATTTTAAAACATAAATTACTACACCACCGAATATCTAAAATGTCAGTTTAAATATAATGGCATATTTTACTTTAAGCATTAAATGACTTAGAACTAGAGACTATTTTGGTTGGCAAGGACTGTAATAAAATATTATCTACTCCAAAAACCAACTCTCCAGAAATATTTTTGTCAATTTTAAGTCAACACAAATTTTTCTTACTTACAACCAGCTTTTTAAAATTGAACGCAAAACTGTACATTTACATAGAAATGTATTTAACCATTGTTAACACCTCTCTTTTTGAAGCATATAAAGAAGTCGTTAATACCATTAAAAAAATACTTACATATAGACCATTCATTGGGTAATTTGGTGACAAAATCTGTTAAAAGGGCAGGCAATTCAAATTGGCAACTATTTCCTATAATCATTTTTATACCAAAGAGGATATCCAGAGCGCTTCTTTGGGTAATTTGGTGACAAAATCTGTTAAAAGGGCAGGCAATTCAAATTGGCAACTATTTCCCTATAATCATTTTTATACCAAAGAGGATATCCAGAGCGCTTCTACTATATATAACCTACTAATTACCTCACCACCCACTTTACGGCTTATAATTCCGTCAGTAGCAACTTGGTGCTTATTCTCTATAGTACAGGTAATTGAAAAAGTATACAACAAAAGGTAAACTCATTTAAGGCAATTGCCCAATATACTTTTGCAGTTTACAATACCTTAAAAAACATTGAATTTGGTAACTTTAAGTTTAAAATTTAATTAGAAATACAAAATCTGTCTTAGATTTAATATACATTAAAAATTAGAAATTTTAATGTCATGTTAAAATATATGGGAACATCAAGGTTTTTTGAAAAAATGTTTTAGTTCTGAAAGCCCCGTTAAAGTCAAATTAAATGTGAACATGTTACTTATTGTGGCAATAAAAATCAATGAAGATTTCAACTAAGAACAAACTTTTAGCAATACTCCATAACAACATCTGGAAAACCCACATCTTTAGTTTTCAGACAGATAGGAATACTGCTTAAAGTATGACTTCTATGTAGTAGCTCCATAATTTCACAATTACTGCAGTTTAAATTTTTTATTCTTGGAAACTTGCTTAAAATTTTTATCTTTTTTATCAAAGCACTATTTAAAATATAATTAGCTGTAACACTATGACTAAATATTACTTTTATTTAGTTTTTCTGTAACCTTAGTGTATTTTCAAGGCATTATAGTGTATATACGAGAATAAAGAACTTTTTTCATTTAGGGAGGGAGAACAGTGACTCTGAATACTACTTTGCTAACTCTCCTCCCTTCTCCTCATCTTCTCTTCCTGTTTCCCCTTCCCCAAGACAGGTCAGGCAACAAGCTGATTCACTTTTGTTAGGTTGTTCGTAAGCCTGCCCTGTCTCCAAGCCCTGCTCTTTTTTGAGAAGAGTCACTGCTCTGGAGAGTCAAAACACCTAAAATGATTTCCACTTGAAACAGATTTCTAGCCAAACGAAGCTTGCTAATGGAAGAGATACTTAAAATACTCATTAACAGTGAGAAATTGTTAAGAGAAGAAATCCATATAGACTCCATCTCACTCCTCATATGGAAAGGTTGCTACTGATTTGATCAGTGCCAAAAAAACAAACAAAAAAACCCCCAAGAGGTCAGAATTAATGTATGATTAAAACTAGACAGGGCTGGCTGTTTAGCTCCGTTGGTTAGTGTCGTGTTGTAATACCAAGGGTTAAGGGTTCGAATACCTGTACTGGCACACACACACACACACACACAAAAAACTAGAAACGTTAGACATACCTTAGATATTTCATAAAACAAGAAGCTTAAAAACAATTGAGATAAGCTGAAAAAATACTCATGGTTTGGGAATTTGGAAAATTTCAGTATATCTTTAAAAGAATAACATATCAACTGGTTAAGCTGGACAATAGCTCTGTTTACTATACACATACATACACACACACACACACACACACCCAATATACAATTTTAGAATAGAAAACCAGAAGATATTTCCTTGTATAAAATTTAGTAAAAAGTTTTGTAACATAAGTCTTTACAGAAAACGTAAGACAAATGATCACAAATGCAAAATATAAAGGTAATTTTAGGCTTCTAAGTTTTGAAGTTATACATATGTTTCAGGGGAAATATCTTTCCCAAAGGTTGCTAACAAACAATATAAAAGAAAAACAGAAAAGAAAAATTACATATGAAGCAAATATCCTTACCTCACAGGTGTTATAATCTTCAGAATCCAACAGGCTACAGAGTTTGGGTAAGAGGTCAGGCCAATTCTGCAATTCTCCCTTGGAGGCTATGGTTGTGATCAAAATACCTTGAAAGAAAACACCCATCTTTAAGAAATGCGACTGCACTGTGTTAGATACTGCCACATGAGCAACTGTGCGTGCAGCGTGCATACACGTGTGCACATACACACTTTTCAAAGTCCCAAATCAGGCTCAGATTTCCAAACCACGTAAATAATATTAATCAACAACCCTCATTATCAACACAGTAAATCTACGAAAAAACCACATCATACACCAGATCTGTCTCATCGTTTCCCAAAACTTCACTAGGAGTTGCGGGTTTGGATCCTATATAGGAATGGCCGGTTCGCTCACTGGCTGAGCGCGGTGTGGGCGACACCACACCAAGGGTTGCGATCCCCTTACCGGTCATGAAAAAAGAAAAAAAAATTAACTCCAACTTTATATATATATTAAATACAAAAGAACAGAAAGAAAACATACTGAAATGTTAGCAGCACTTAGCACTGGGTGATGAGTTTGAGTCTGATGGGTTCAAATAAAAGATACACTAAGAAGCTAAGAATAGCTCACTGACTTAATCTGGAATCATAGCCAAGGATCACGACAGAGAGAAATAAAGTAGGTGAGCATCACCTGAGAACAATCCTACATGCTCACTGTTTGTAACACTTCCCCTCATGTGGACAGGCTACAAACTCCTACAATAGTTCCCACTTACTGGATCAAGGATGAATCGCCAGAAAGGCAATCTTGGACCTTGGAAGCTGGGTGGTACATACTGACTGATCATGTCGTTCTGACTGACTGAATTATTTCAACTGTGTTGTGCAGCTGAGTTGTGATAGTCAATGGATTATACAAATACATAAAAATGTAACAAAAGTTTTGTGTTAATACAAACACAATGATAACACAAAAGATTTTGTTAACATTTTTCTCTGCCTACTTATGTTAGTAACATAACATAATACACTTGGCAATTATGGATTTTTTAGTACCATAAGAGTATAAATCCTGACAGTAGGCACATTTTATTTACTCTAAACTGTAAAATACTAATTCGTAAAGGGAAAAAAGAAAAAGTTATTTCTTCAAAGGGTTATTTTGAAAATTTAGTGAGATGTGTGGTATGTAGTAAACACTCAACAATTATTACTGAACAGTGAATCCCACTATTTGTGTGTATAAATTTTCCACCTTTAGTTTTCAAAAGGTCGGTCCCAATAGTAAAGAACTTAAAAAACATAAAGAGTAAAGGTACTGGCAAATATTTACTCTCCGCTAAAAAAAGATTAAATTACATAGTAAGGACCAAATATTGATAGCATTTTAAACATACAGCCCTTACAATAAAATAGACTTCCAGTAAGATTCCAAAGCAACAACACCTCATCTTTCTTGCCAATTATTCTTTCCAAAAGATAAAATATATAAGAACTGAGGGAAAGAGAAAGATTCAAATCTGCTTAAAAGACACAAAGCATATGTCTTATGTAAGCAATAATTAAAAATTAAACACAATCTACACTTGGTGCTAACAGACTGCTAACATTTATTACTTCTGCTAGGAGAGCATTAGAGAATGTTGATAGACTGACAAATGCCAAGTTTATCTGGCCTCATAATCTCATCTATTCCTGGAAAATCTTCTAATACCTAGCATAGTTGCAAAAAGTGAGAAGTGATAGAAAATTTTCAGTGTTTACAATGAATATGGGAATGAGAATCAGTATGTTGACAACATATATTAAAATCTTAAATCTTTAAGCAATACACTTTGACCCCATAATGCCACTTCTACAAATTAATCCTACAGAAACCTTCCCACAAGGGTAGAGACATACATAAAACGATATTCACTGAAATAGTAAAATTACAAACCACAGATTCTTTAATGAGAAATGACTTTACATTCACCTAATGGATCACCATACAGTTGTTAAAATATGGTCCCTTCCAAATATACTTCCTTGACAAAATTCCCAATATGTATTGTTAAGGTTAAAAAAATTTTAAAAAGCCAAAGTTGCAAGTATACTTTCATAATAAAAATTCTTTTAATTAACTATTTACTAAGTACTCAATATTGTATAAGTATTGTATTAGGTGCAAAGAAATACACAAATAACACATGGCCCTTGCTCTTAAGGAGCTCAGACAGGCATCTCCTCCATCCCCACACTCCATCTGGAGAAATTTTTGGTTGTCACAATGGCGGTGGGGGTGGGATGGGGGTGTGTGGCTGCTACTGATACCCATGGGGTGGAGACCAAGGATGCTGATTAACATCCTAAAATACACAGGATAGCCCAACAACCAAGAATTATCCAGTCCAAAATGTCAAGAGCTAATGTTGAAAAACCCTAGTCTAGAGGAACAGAATCCCACTTAAACTAATAATGTCATATATTTATGCTACTATATATATATATATATACCACGAATTTTCTGTTGTTAACGAATGATGAAGAGTCAGTTCCCAATTCTTAGAGAGGCCTTTCAAAAATCTACAAAAATTATTTACAAAATGTTCTTAAAAGTGTCTTAAATTTTATGTGAACAATGATTAACCAATTTAGGGGATTAAAAAAAAAAACTTTCTCCCCAGATTTGTTGGAAAGCACCAATGTTTTTGAATAAGGAAGGTGTATCAGATGATGAGGGTACATCAGAATAACCTAGGGAGTCCCTTTTCTCAAACTACACATATTCTATACCCATCAAATTTAAAATCGGTGTTAATAATGAAACTATTTAGTATGAGAATACCTGGAGGAAAGTCACAGAGCCTCTACTTTCTAAGTAAGAGATGAATTGGGTACTTTTCAAACCCACAATCGGAGAAAATATACAAAACTAAGGAACTCTTAATAAACGCATTTGAATCATTTAACTGATGTCCACTTAACCAACCTACAATATTAACAAAAGCTTTCTAGGTCCTTGTAAAATCTGGCTGCTTAAGTCCATGGCATACTGAACACAACCCATTAGTAGGCTACTCTAGAGTATATCTGCCTATTTCTTTTTCTACCAGTTGATATGTCTGCTTACCAACAGCTAGTTGTGTGCACTCCTAAACCAATTTGTACTGGTGACTATAATTATTTTATTCAATATTATATAAACTGACAGAAAGTTGTTCTTTCCCTGAAAACAATCTGACTGTCTTAAAAAACTAAAGAAATTGCTGTTGAATTAGGTGTAGACAAGGCAAATATTAAAAACAAGGGAGAAAATAGTAAAAATCTACAAACCTACACTTAATCAATTATTTTATTCAATATTATATAAACTGACAGAAAGTTGTTCTTTCCCTGAAAACAATCTGTCTTAAAAAACTAAAGAAACTGCTGTTGAATTAGGTGTAGACAAGGCAAATATTAAAAACAAGGGAGAAAATAGTAAAAATCTACAAACCTACACTTAATCAAAAAGTTTTTCTTTACCTGTAAAAGTGAAACTAGAAACTCAATACCACATGTTACATAAAATAAATTTTCATTTTATGAATGGTCTGTCATCTATAAAAATGACAGTCATAAACAGGTAAGCAAAACTGTTGCAACATAACTTACCTACAGTGGCTCTGATCAGAGGGGAGGAATCACCAATATTATTTAAACATTCACTTTTAATAAAGTCTGTTACACCATTTGGGAAGTTCTGAAAATGTGCTTTCACGTTATTCTTCAAGATGAGACCACTCAATGATCTTGTGGGTTCATCTGTAATAAAACGACAATAGTATTGAGTTTTAAAGTAGTTTTCATTTTAAAATGTGCCAAGAGCAGTAACTTTAAAGATATTTACATTCAAAAACTGTGACATACCAACTTATTTTGCTATAACCAGTCAAAAAAAATCATAAATGACTATCAAAGGATTAGCTCCATGATTTACAGCTCAAGGTTTCTCAGCCTTGGCATTACTGACATCTTGAGGGTAATTCTTTGTTGTGGGGTGCTATCCTTTGCATTGTAAGATGTTTGACAGCATCACTGGCCACAGATGCCAGTAGCACACCCCTCCAAGTTGTGACAACCAAAAATGTTTCCAGATATGCCAAATGTCTCCTGGGGACAAAATTGCCCCTTGATGAGAACCAGTGGTTTAGTTTAAAGAGTTACTTTAAGAGTTATGGTCAGTGTATTCAAGCTTTATTGTTATCTGATATAAATATCATCATAGATCTGAAAGTATTAATCAAAGATATGCTATTAAAAAATCAGGTGGACTAAGAATGTATGGGATCACTTTCACGTAATTTAAAAAAGCAAAGCAAAAAAATCTCCAAAAACATTTTAAAATAGAATTTACTTTAAAAAGTTTAATCCAGAGATGGTATTTACAAATTTTCAAAAAGCAATTTAATACTAATAGAATATAATAACATGCTTTACCAACTGGCATCAATACCAACAATATCAGCAATAGTTAACATATTCTGAATGCTTATCATGTATTAAACACTGCTAAGTGCCTTCCATGTAGCACTACAACCTCATGAAACAGGTATTATTAACCCTATTGCACAAGTAAAGAAACCGAGGCCTCTGCCAAAGTCACACAAGGTTACCACGTGGGGAAGCCAAAATATCAATCTTGAGAGCTTGGTTCTACAGCATACTTTAAACCACTCTACAGTATCACCCTCCTATCAAAGGTCTGTAAGACATGAAAAGCTATGTTTAGCAGAATACACTATGGTAACACTACTGTTTTCCCTACTTTATTAAAAAATTAAATAACCTGAGCTTGTTCTAGTTAGTATTACTTTCCCAAAGTCTAACTAGGGTAAAGCACACATAGAGGCAGGAACAGCAGTTTTTCTGCACATAAACCCCATTCAGGTCATCACAGCAATACAACTCAAGAGCTTTTATGTCATCATCTAAAAACTTTCCATTTTCAATTACAACCCATTCCAATGAATAACTTAAAACAAAACCAAACGCACTTCTAAATTCTCTTCAAAGTTTGAAAAGTCATGTAATTACTCAAGTGGCATGTGTATTTCTTTACAAGAAATACACAATATTGTTTCTACAATAAAGGTTACCAGATGAAGAGTTTTAATAAACTACAACACAACGTGAAAACAATTTAATATTAAAAGTATATATCCTTTGTCCTAAACCCATTCTAAAAAGCCACCAATTAATCATTTCCTTTTTTTTTTTTAAAATTAATAACTTTACTTCATTGGGATGGAAATTTGCACATCTGTAAAGTGAGGGAATTTGACCTGCTGATCTCTGAGATCCTTTCAGATCTAAAATTTAACTCCAAAATTCAGTGATAAGATTACTAAATAAACATTTTCACTTAAAGTTGTTACTGTTCCTTCTCTGATATGGGTGGCCACAATGATAAGATTTTTTTTTTTAATGGAAAACTAGACATGGCTAACTGGTGTCCCAATCTCCTTGGCAGGACAAAAGTAAAGGAGTAAGCACAAGAAGAAATATCAAGTGTTACACAAATGTAAAACCCCTAAGTCCACTGAGAAACTATGTCTAATGAACAAAAGAAATACATTTTAGGGTCAAGAAAATCTGAATGAAATCCTTTCCAACACAGTATGGTTTATAATTAATAAGTGTTTGTGGAGGCAGCTGCACCCAAACTCTTTCCTCTATTTGAATGATGTTCATTTTTTAAAAGAACTACTTCTGGGACCGAACCCGTGGCTCAATAGAGAGTGCAGCGGCGCTGGGAGCACTGAGGCTGCAGGTTCGGATCCTATTATATAGGGATGGCCGGTGTGCTCACTGGCTGTGCGCGGTGCGGGCGACACCAAGCCAAGGGTTACAATTCCCTTACCGGTCACAAAAAAAAACCAAAAAACTACTTCTGAAGTATCCTCATATCCTAAGAAAGCTTTAATAAAGACTATAATATTGTAACAATCTTAATATTTGGAATGTAGGGAGAGAACACAACAGAGTAGACAGTTTAGTGAAAATAAATTTTAAATTTTCAAGTAAAATAATTTTCAAGAAAAACAGATTTAAAAATTCATTTACCAAATATTTTAGTTCTTTAAAATATAAATGGCACAAATTATTGATTACAAACCACTGTGTAAGAAAATTTCTGTATTAACAATGTATCATAAATACATTTATCAAATTAGGAACATTAGTTGCTGAATTTAAAGAAATGATGAAAGAATTCCTCATTTCACAAAACCTAGATTTAGAGTTTTAAATTTTCTATTATGTCCCTCATTCACAAATTAAAACCCCAAATTAACTAGAAAATCATTTGAGAACAATTTTTCAAAAAATCACTATCTGTATGAATTATCAGACTCTAAATACAAGATTAATTGAGATTTTACTACAAATTAAGACCATTAACCTTCTAGAGTTTGGAGCTGAAACCTTACAGATGGTCTGTTGTCTAACACAGTCATTTTATAGCTGAAAGAAGCAAGAGAGGTTACATGACTTAGCATCAGAGTCTAAAGCTTTTTATTTCCCAAGTGTAGTGTTTTCTCTAATTACACTATGGCTTCTAAAACACTAATCACTGAATACAGTATATTGCTTACACTGAGAAGCTAGTCAGTTGCTCAATAAATATTTGAGCATCTTCTATATTTTCTGACAATGTTCCAGGAAGGGAACACTCAACTCAATAATGCCATGAAGAATACCTTTCACTACAACATAGAACAATCTCTCCTGAACCTACAAATTGCCTGGCAAAGAGTTGGTGCTTTACATTATTGTGAAATACTGTTTATTGGGACACACTATGTTTTAAAAACAATCAAATGGGCCGGCCCCGTGGCGCACTCGGGAGAGTGCAGCGCTTGGGAGCGCAGTGGTGCTCCCGCCGTGGGTTCGGATGCTATATAAGGATGGCCAGTGCGCTCACTGGCTGAGCGCAGTGCGGGTGACACCAAGCCAAGGGTTGCGATCCCCTTACCGGTCACGAAAAAGACAAAACAAGCAAACAAACAAAAAAAACCAATCAAATGACCAGGTATGTAATTTAAAAATCAGACTGTTCAAGCTTTAAATTGTCACAGAATTTAAATTGAAAATTGTTCAGAAAAGTTAATGAAAAAGTTACATGTATACTGTTTGAAGTTTCTAAAAAGTATATTTGAGTAGAATAATCCCATTTTTTGTTAAATAATTTAAAAGTCGTATCTATAGCCATATAAAGGAGTATAGAAGGATATAATTCAAGAGATCAGCAATAATTATCTCTGGGTCACCAGTAATTTTTCATTTTTGTTATACAAACTTTTGATTTTTCCTACAATGAACACAGTTAATTATTAAATCTTGCACTCAATCTGTATATTAAATCAATTTTTATTATATTCATATACAAACACTGAAGCAAAAAACCAAAGTAGCCTTTGCAACACGTTTTTTATTTGTGAAGAATGAGAGAATTATATAAAAACCCATTAACAACTGAATGCATAAGCATGTAAATGCTTACAGAATGTGGTTACTACAAAATGTAATCCTTTGAAATAAATAATTCCCAGTATAATTTAATAGGGCTTAAAGACACTTTTAAATAGTTATCAACACAAACCCTACTTACCTTCAGATTTTAATTTTGTAAGAACAAAAATCAGGTAGTTGTTAAAATCTGGGTATTGATTGAGTTGTTCCAGTTTCTAGAACAAACAGTAGTTAAGGAAACTTCTCTGTGTAACCTAAAGAAAAATCTAAGCACTTTCTAGCTATAAAATCAAGAATCCCTTGAGATATTTTTAGTCTTGCATTTTTTACTAAGAATAAGGTTATCTTATTAAAACTATCAATACAATATTCTAAAAAGACACTAGTGCTTGTTAAACCTCTTAAGTGTTCTATGTTTGAAATATTATTATCAATTATATTCAATACAACATAAGCAAGTTCCAGCTTCAGCATGCTCAATATAGCAAAAATTTTCCTCAAAACGGAATCCTTAGATTTGAACTTTACACAGAAAGGTCTTTAAATAATGACAAAGATAAAAAGCATTGCAAAGAAATGAAAACAAGTCTTTTAGAGGTGAAGATCACTTATGGAAATTAACTTTTTAAATGGCTTAATTAAAAAAAAGACTTATTTGTTCTTTAGAATTCAAAAATTAAGATAAAATGCAATTTATATACAAGCCTATATATCAAATCTTATTATATGAAGTCAACATCATAAGAGTACATTACAACTGTTCTACAACTGTTTACCCTCCAAGAACTAACATTTCCAGTGACACAAATTTGCGGTAACAGTGAAATAATGCTTTATTACATCTATCTTTCTTCAAATCCTTTTCTAACTCTCAACCCCTAATATGCTTGCCAACCAACCTCTTAAGTGTTCTATGTTTGAAATATTATTATCAATTATATTCAATACAACATAAGCAAGTTCCAGCTTCAGCATGCTCAATATAGCAAAAATTTTCCTCAAAACGGAATCCTTAGATTTGAACTTTACACAGAAAGGTCTTTAAATAATGACAAAGATAAAAAGCATTGCAAAGAAATGAAAACAAGTCTTTTAGAGGTGAAGATCACTTATGGAAATTAACTTTTTAAATGGCTTAATTAAAAAAAAGACTTATTTGTTCTTTAGAATTCAAAAATTAAGATAAAATGCAATTTATATACAAGCCTATATATCAAATCTTATTATATGAAGTCAACATCATAAGAGTACATTACAACTGTCCTACAACTGTTTACCCCTCCAAGAACTAACATTTCCAGTGACACAAATTTGCGGTAACAGTGAAATAATGCTCTATTACATCTATCTTTCTTCAAATCCTTTTCTAACTCTCAACCCCTAATATGCTTGCCAACTGTTTTACTACAAAGATTAAGATGTTTCTACGCAACAAATCTACATTTCTGATTAAATCCATGATACAAACTCTAGTTACACTATATTAGCTATTTATTACATACTTGAATACCCTCAATGTTTAGGGGTCAGAAAATTAACTAGCAAAATACACTCCTGTAGTAAAATTCCAGGGTGTAAGTACTTTCTCCAACTAAGAAAAACCCAGTGATTTCTTGTGGGTGAGGCCCGAACAGAGACCTTTCCCCCACCTGTAGGTCTTCAGCCCTTTCAGGCCAAGGGCCCGAAAAAACACCCAAGCTCCACACCGCGGCAGTTCAAACCCCGCGCCAGCTCCACCCATTTCTGGCCAGCCGGCAAGCTCCGCCGCTCACACAGCGCCCTCTACTCGGCCTCCCACTCCGCCCGCCGCCCCCACCCCGCGGGGCGCATTGTGTGGGCCCGCCCGCGCCACTCCCCACCCCCTCGGCAGGTCACAGCGGGCGGGGACGTGGCTGCCGGTCCCGCGCACATGTCGCGATCTCGGGCGGCGGCCAGCGCCCCCCACCTCCAGCGGGCCGGAAGCCGGCGGCCTAGGCAGCGTGACTCCCACGCGGCTAGGCCCCCGGCAACAGGGCCGCGTGCGCGAGGCGCAGAGCCTCCCCTCCGCGGGCGGAGGGACAGGGTAGGAACGGGACACGCAAGGGATAGGAGGGAGGGATCGGGGCGCGGGGGGGAGGGGCGGCGTGAGCCTCCCCCTCCCCCCGGCCGCCTGGAGGGGGCGAGCAGCGCGGGGCGAGCTGCGCGGGCGACGGTCAGGCCTCGGAAAGGATACTTGTTGCACGGTTCTCTGGATGGTGGTGTCTGGGGACTGGGACTCCTTCAGCAGCTGCAGGATTTGCTGAAGCCCCTGCTCGTCAGGTTTCCACTCATACTCCATCTTGGTTTGCTGCAAATAAAGCCAGACACAGGAAGAGACGGAGCAAATGTTACTCCCTGTGCACAGGCCCGAGGGCTTTCCAAGCCGAGTAGCCCCCTTCTCCCCGCTACAACGACCCCAGCGCTCCCCTGACACCTCGGACCTGTCTGGGGTGCCCCGAAGGAAGTCTCGGACGGTGAAACCCGGCGGAACTGCTCCTAGCAGCTCGGCCGCCAACGTCTGCTGCTGCCGCCGCGGCCACCGAGCGCAAGGAGCCGACCAGACTGAGTCACCGCGAATTTGCAATCTGGCCCCAAGATCCGCTCACGGGAGCCCCCTGGGTCCTAGTGCCACTCAGTTTTTCCCGAACCCAACTCTAAGTCCAGAAGATTACTACTGGCTTAAGGGCTAATCAACTGAAGTCCTCATCAAAACCCCTGCGAAACACCTGAAGAGATCTGATTTGGGTTATTATTTTAAATAAACATGGTGAAATAACGAAGAATGATTGAAATAGGGAAAAAAGCCTTGTGATTCCCCTGAGAGCTCAACAATAGTAAGAAGCAATAAAATGTTTGTTTCAATTTGATATATAAAGCACTAAATATTAATATTTAGTCCAAAATATTAACAATGCATTACAATCACAACCCACACCTCAAAACCGTTAAGTGCAACTTGACCGGAAAAAAATTGCATTCTTTCATAAACTTCAACTTTTGAACTCCTAAGTGAAATACGTTCTATCACGAAAACTACATTCCACAAACTAAAGACTGTGGACTGAATTAAAAATAAGAAAAAATATTTTTACAATTGGGTAGTATAAGTATTTTCACGTGCATTTTCTCATTTGATACTCATTTCAACCTAGTGAGGTATTATTTGCCACCACGTAGCAACTAAGGTGAAAAAAGATTTGAGCAAATTACCACAGTTAATCAGTAAAGATTGGGAAGAGAATATGGGTTTCTTAAACTACCATCTACGATAGTCAACTGAAACTATTATATCAATGACATGGTTTCATTAAAGCTAAATGTTAAACAAAAACAGCAAAACAAAAGTGAATTACCTGTAAAAACCAAACAGTTTGATAAAGGAGAGAATTTTAATGACTACTACCTGATGGTTTGACAGGTGAAGTTAGTAAAAGTCCTTTCCTAGTAGGAGTTAAAAAAAATTATCTGACCTTACTACACCCTCTCTAGTTAGCTTTGTTTTTTCTTTTTTTAAATACCTTCCCTATCCTCTTCATCACCTTTATTTTCTGCTTAATATCCTGTAATCTGACTTTGCTCATCTCCTTCGATTGACTTCCTAGACAACCCAACACAAACTGTTTTTACTTAAAAATCAAAAAAACCCCAAAACAACCATCATCTGGATATACTATCTATTGATATTGTAATGTTTTTATTCCAGCCTTCATTTTGGTGTTTATATATACATTATATTTTATAATAATGAGATTGTCCTGTTTCTTGCCTTACTTCATATATCATTAAATATTTATTGAATTTTTTTTGGCAGCTGGCTTGTACTAGGAGCCAAACCCCTAGCTTTGGTGTTATAACAACACACTCTGAGCTAACCAGCAGGCCTGGAAATATTTTAAGAAAACAAATTAGTACTCTATTGTATTGCTGTGCCATAATTTATTTTCATAAGCTTTTAATTTATATAATATAGACACAAAATTGTACAATCTATAAGCATATAACTACATGGATTTTTCAAAGTGAACACATCTGTGAAACCAACACCCAGCTCAAGATAGAGATCATTACTAATAAGTACCATGAGGCCTTTTTTGCAGGGAGGTGGGGGTGCAGAGCTGGCCCATATGGGGATCTGAACTATGAGATCTCTCTTGTGCCCGTTCCCAGTCATCAACCGTTCCCAAAGTAATTCCTACTATAATTTCTATCACTATAGATTTCTTACCTTCCTTCTCTTTTCTTTTCTTGTAACTTCAAAAAAATTTTTTTAATTACCAAAAACCTATACTATAATAAATCAAACAACATGGCTGTACAAGGAAAGCTAATTCAATTCTACCTCCAAGCTTATCTCCCTGAGAGAATGAGTCTCTTCTCAAACATATATATAGTTTTTTCTTTCTTTTTTTTTTTAAGATCATATGCCATACTACTTTAATATTAATTCTAAACCTTTCTTACACATAATATGGCATGGCCATCATTCTAGGCCAGTATAAATTTAACTCACTTTTTAATAGATGTGCATTTAGAATGGATAGAGCATAATTTATTCAACATTGCCTGACTGGCTTCCAGATTGCTTCTACTTTTTCACCACTACAAACAACATAGCAAAAAAATTCTTCTACCAATGTCCCTACACAGTAGTGGCAACCCAGTGGATTATTAGGCCAAAAAGAGTGTGTATTTAAAAATGTCTAACAGTTATCACCAGATTACTTTCCAAAAAGTTATGCAATTCATACTCACCAACAATATGTTTCCTGTATATCCACCAACACGTTCTTTTAATTTTTGTGGAGCTAGCAGGTAATAATTTAATTTGCCTTGATACTAGTGAGGGTGGGGAACCTAAAACTCTGAGCCTTAGTTATGAGTTGTTGCTGCTACCACACACATCCTACCTGTTGAGCTGTCATTCAGACAGCCCACTTAACCCCTTAACTATCCATTTGAATGAGAAACTAAAGCCAGGGGCCAATAGCAGTCAAGTCTAAGAGGCATCTTCATCAACATATCCATCCAAAGGATGGCTGCACCATATCAGGCCATTACCATGCATCCTTCTTTATCTACAAATAAATAAATAGGATTGTTTTTCTTTTCAAATGGCTTAGTATTAAGAACATATAATTTGATCAGCCTATGACAGTAGGATAGGTGTTCCCCCACACCTCACTCAAGTTATCTGTAAAAAAAGGCTCTCAAAAAATTTGATTGATAATTGCTTGATGAGCAATTACAGGCCACTTTGAATTTCTGTATTACATCTTTTTAAAAATTGTGTTAAAATAAACATACATAAAATTTACCATTTTAACCATTTTAAGTGTACAGTTCAGTGGCATAAGTACATTCTCATTCTACCACCATCCATCTCCAGAACTTCCTACATTTATGAGCTATTAAATTCCCTACCCTGGGAAGACTTATCCCAGGGTAGCCAGAGACATTGCAGAGTTAATTAGATAACGTCTGAAGTACTTCAAGCTAAACAGGCACATCAGGATTATTATATTTATTTAAATAGTAAACTATATTTATTTAGAAATTATTTAAGTAGTAAACTACATTTATATTAATTAAATAGAGTATCAGGATTAATATTGGACTTTATTATCAAATTTAAATAGTGACTACTTGGAATATTCTTTTTGCATGTTGAAGACTCCTATCTAAATGTCTCTTAAAAAGGAAGTAATACAGCAAATTTTTCTCCTTTAAAAAATCAGGAGGTGTGGACTCAACTGACCTAAGTTTGAATCCTAGTTTGTCCACTTAATAGCTGTGAAAACCTGGGCAAGATAAATCTCTCTGAGCCTCTATTTCTCAACTATAAAATGGGAATATATTAACTCTGTATTAGGATTACAGGTACCTGGCACACAATATGATTTGAAAAATTGTAGCTTTAATTGTTAAATCAATGGTTTTCTACCATCAGCACAATAAAATCTAACTTCTTTTCATGGAAAAAGACTCTTCATGATCTGGTCCATCACCCTCAAGGACAGCTTTATCTCCTATGACTCAATCTCCAACTTTATGCTCCAGCAATTCTTCCTATGCCTCTCATACTTCTGAGCCTTTGGATACAGATTTCCTATCTGGACTGCCCTCTTTAAACTTCACCATTTGGCAAACCCCTTCTCACTCTTTACAGCTATTCTCATTCACTGAACTTCCAAATATTTATTGAGAGTCTTTGGCACTGTGATTGATACCGGATACTATTTCTCATCTGTGACATTATTCCATGATCTCCCTACAAGACTTAAATGTTTTTTTTTTTTTTCATTATAGATCTACAGTTTATAGGTATTTCCATTCTAGACACAGTTATATTGTAATATAATTATTTCCAGGACTGTCTTTCCAGATCCTTGAGAGCAGGGACAGTGTCTTTTTGCCCTCTTTGCCCAGCAGAGTCTGATTCAATAAATATTTGCCGAATAAATGTTATTGTTGGTCCTATTAATTCAACTGAGTAAATATTAAGTTAAGCAACTACCATATGCTCAGTGAGCATTGGAGATTCAAAGGCAAGTAAAATACAGTTCTTGTCCCCACTAAGTTCTCATTTACTGAGAGAGACAGATGCGGTATCTATGAACGAATTATATGATGAAGTGCAATAAGAAAAGAGACAAAAGCAAATGTATTCTGCCAGGAAAGAGAGAAGTGCTTTTCCCCCATCTGGTTCAAAGTTTTTTTTCCCTTCTAATTTCAATTAAATTTAAACAAATATTTACCAAGCAATCAGATGTTTCCACCTATATGAAGAATCATTATATAAACGTGATAAATGTTGCCATCAGTGACCTGATTTCCCAAAACGGTGAACAATTCTTGGTAGAGTTCCAAACAAAACAAGTTACAATCATCCTTCAAAAACAGTAGTTTTTGTTAAAACAAACAAAAAAACAAACGTGGTTGACCCTGCCAGACAAACTAAACAGTAGTTTTTGTTCCTGGAAAATGCAACAAATTAAACCCCTGCAAAAAGTTCCATGAGTACACATAAAATTGAGTTATGCTCTTAGCTCTGATAAGTATAAACAGATTTTTTTCACCTATGTGACCATCTAGTGGGATATTCACAAGTCATACAGGGCTTAGGACAATTCTTCATGGTGAACATCTTGCACCCCCCTCAACTCCACCCAATAAATGACATGAGCATTTCCCAGTCACTGGACACCCCCAGAGAACAGCATTGCCCCGGTAGAGAATGATAATGGAAGAGAAAACATAAGGGACTGTGAGGACGTTATGCCAACCCAGTTAGTGGGTGAGGAAATGACTTCCTTGAGGAAGTGACTTTTCATCTGAGATATAATAGGAATTACCAAAAAGCAAAAGTGAGAGAAAGGCAAGAGTCTAGGAGGACCTCATAGACCATGTTAGAAAGTTTGGACTGAAACTAATAGGAAGCTTGTGAAGAGGGTTTTACACTGATAAAAGACATCATCAAGTAAAAATCTGGAGAAGGATTAATTCTCCTAGAAAATAGAAATGGAGAGAGGTTCATCTTCTGCTGTATAATTTAAATATTATGTTAATTTTTTTTTTTTTTTGACCGGTAAGGGGATTGCAGCCCTCAGCACGGTGTGGTCTGCACCACGCTCAGCCAGTGAGCGCACCGGCCATCCCTATATAGGATCCGAACCCGTGGCCTCAGCGCTACCAGCGCCGCACTCTCCCGAGTGAGCCACGGGGCCAGCCCAAATATTATGTTAATTTTAAAGTGTCATATTTTTCTGATGAAAATGATTTCAAAAACTCATTAGGCTACAATGAGGGCAGGAAGAACCACAGGAAGACCTAACTGTTCAATCTGCCCAGAAAATGGAGTTCCAGTTTTTTAGGAGAAGGGTGGTCATGCTTCATAGACAGCCAAAATACTACAAAAACTCTGGTACCTAAAAATTAAAGACTTAAACATATCTATTATTTTGTCAATAAAAAGTGATAGCTAATATTTTTTTTTGAGTACAAAGCAATGTTCTAAGCACCTACATACATTAACTGATTTAATCCTCATAACTCCATGATGTATTAATATTAACTACATCTTACAGGTAAGTAAATTGAGGCACAGAGAAGTCGCTTGCTTAAGGTACTCAGCTAGTAAATGACATAGCCATGATCCAAACCCAACTAATCTGGCTCCAGACTCCAGTCTCTAAGTCCCTGCTACAAGGCCTTTCCAAAAGATAAATTGATTTCTGTAAACTGGAAAACTAATCATAAATTAAACCATTTGTATACTAAAGAAATAACATATATTTGATACCTTTGGTGGTGAAGTAAGAGAAAAGTATGATACTGCATTATCATAGATCTAAAAAAGCAGTATGTATACAGTCTGAAAATAAAATATTTCAATAGCATTGAGTAAATGAATTTAAAACATTCTAAATCTAATCTTTACAATGTCCCTTCGTTGTAAGTAGGTAGCAAGTATTATTTTAATTTGACAAGCAGATAAATCAAAACACAGCTTAAGAAATTTGCTGAATCATTTGTTCAATGTGAATCAGATATGTAGACTTCCACTGTAAATGTCTCTTGTACGGATGTAAAAAACAAAAAGATGTTATGATGAGCAAGGAAGAAAAAAAGAGATGCCCACAGGTCTAAAAGAGCATGCTATTTAAAGAAAATAATTATTTAATAAAACTTCTATGAGAAATTAAACCAAAGTTCAGTTATGAAGGGAAAGAAGGAAAAGTCTATAGGCAGCTGATCCATAACTTTTAAAAAATTAGATTTTTAAAATGTCAAAGAGTCAAAATGTCGACAAGCTTGTTCAACTACAATGATCAGTGTAACTAGAAAGTCCTTTAAGAGACTCTGTAATCAGAGGTTATGTATCAAGAAAGAAGAGGGGGAAGAGCAAAATAAACTGTTGAGCCCATTCTAGTTGAGGAAATGAGCTCAACTAGATTAGAAGGGCAGGAACCATTGGTTACAGGGTGCTAGGCACATGGGTTTTAAATCTTTCTTGATTGATTGATTGGGATAAATGATCTAGTTCACCATTTGGAAGATTTATGCTAAGAAGTTAAAATTTTAATTTTCTGGCATTACAAACTTATCATCATCTAAGAGCTAGAAGATTTTTATAGAACAAATAAAAAATGGAAAATAGTTACTAAGGAAAGTTTAAATAAATGTATTCTTAGAGTGCCCTTTCAGGAATATCTATGAAGAAGACTAGACATGCTAATTCAAACGTTAAAGTTTACAAACATTAAAAAAACAGTCTGGTATCAAAGTGAGTGGGTAATAAGAAGGAAAACTAGATCTCAAAATTCCACCAAATCTAACCAGGCACTTCCTATACTTCAGCTCATTTAATATTCACAACAGCACTATGAGGTAGATATTAACTCCATTCTATATTAACTGAGGTTCAGACAGGTTAAGTAGCTTGACCAGCTAGTGTGTGGCACAGTGGGCATTCGAAACCAAATCTGTGTGATTCCAAAGTCTGGATTGTGCCTAATAATAACAGCAACCCTGTTATTAATGGGGTGCTTCTATGTGCCAGTTATTGTGCTAGGTTCTTTAAATGCATGATCTCATTTAATTCCATGATTATGTACTATTATTTTTTTTTTTTGTCTTTTATCTTTTTCCGTGTCCGGCAACGGATCGCAACCCTCAGTGTTGCCCCCGTACCGGACCGGGGACCGGCAACGGGATTGCAACCCTCGGTGTTGCTCCCGCGCCTCGCTCAGCCAGTGAGTGGGAACCGGTCTGTATGTGGGATCCGAACCCTCGGGCGGGAGCGCCGCCGCGCTTCCCAAGCGGCGCACTTATCCAGTGCGCCACCGGGCTGGCCCAATTATGTACTATTATTATCTCCATTTTACAGAAGAGAAACGGGCTTAAGAGAACTTAAGCAATGTTTCCAAGGTCAACCAGTCAATAGTGAACAAAGCCAGGACTCAAGCCCAGATGCACCCAATTCTGGAGCCTATGCACTCAACTCTGACATATTCTCATTCTGCTAACTCCACGAACGTGTGACTAACCCTTAACAGAACTTACCAGTGGGTAGACTATGCTCTTGGGTATACAGTACTTCTTTGTCCCTTTCTATTCCATGTATCACCAATAATTCAACAGCTCTCTCGATGAGTGTCTACTTTCTTCAGTTCAATCACTTCAGATGTGATAACTGCATCTTGCTTTTCAGAGTTCAAACGTTTCATTTTTAATCAAAACAAAAGGCTGATAGAAGTAAAGCTTCCCATATATTTAACTTTTAGTCACGTCATTGTCACCCTTAAAACACCAATTCCCTGTTGAGTTCTACAATAGATTTAAACCTCATAGCTCGTCTCACTCTCCATGTATGTTTAAGCAATTATAATCAGTGGTTCTCAACTCTGACTGCACATTATAATCACTGGAAACTTAGAACCAGTTGAGAACCACTATGTTAACTCAATAAACCTGCTTCTGGCAATTTGCATTACATTTATTCTAATGAGCAGCAGTGTTCTAGACGTTTAGCAATAACAGAAAATAGGAGAAAGAGGAACAGAATATGAAAACATCACTAATCACTAAAAAAAAAAAGTCTTTGATGAAAACCCAAACATAAAAACATACTGTTTAAAGTCACATAATAATTTGTACTACTTAGTAAAGACTGGATGTATCAGAAGCTAGTAAGTACAATGTTCATTTACTATGTAATTTAACAGTGACAGAGACTGGGTAAGGAATTGCACTTAAGCTCTAAGACAGAAATGGAAACTTGGGAAAAGTCAAGATTTGGGGGAAGAACATAAGTGTTTATCTCCAGTAAGCACTTTTATATTTTATTATAAGGAAAAACATAATAGAAAATTATGGTCCTTGACTGGCAAAATATAATTTAAATTTGTATATCAAATAAACCTATCTTGGGAATGACAACCATATCTCTCTTCAAATGTCAAACAATATTAAGTCATTCATAAAACTAAAAGTAAACTCTAAATAAGCTCACACACTAAAATCTAAATATACAAAATGAGTAAATTAAGTCTCTGATTCTTTTAGTAACATAGGATTCATTAATGAGCTTTATGAAGGATCTTCCCACTGCTACAATAGACCAGAGTTATTTAAATAGTTCAACAGGCTACTGTCATTGCCTATGCAACCCTACTCCAATAGTTTTCATTTCTACGACATAAATTTAAGGAAAAAAGCTCTTTTAAAGTCTTCTCTAGGTATAACATGACTGTAAATTCCATTTCAGTATGTCGGTTGGTCATTGCCAAGTGGTTTCAAGTAAATACAGTGTGTAGTAATTCTCAAAGTACTTTTATTATTTTATCTCACTTAATTTTCAAAACTACCTGTGAGTAGGCTGGCCCGGTGGCGCACTCGGTAGTGCGGTGGTGCTCCCACCGAGGGTTCGGATCCCATATAGAGACCGGTCCGCTCACTGGTTGAGCGCGGTGCGGGCGCGACACCGAGGGTTGCGATCCCGTTACCGGTCATGAAAAAAGACAAAAAGGAAAAAAAAAAAACTACCTGTGAGTTGAGGAAACAGTCTCAGTGATGTTAAGTAACTCAGCTAGTAAATGTTAAGAACTGGGTTGGAATGAATGTCTTCCTATTTCTGGTCCAATGTTTCTACTACTCCAAACTACTTCTCTAATTCATAGTTCACTAAATATGTAAGTATAATCAATTAAAAGAATAGTTTTTCTTAAAGTAACATTGCTCTACACTATTTGATTACTATTTGTGGGTTTATATGTTGATATGCATAAAAGATGGAGACAAATCTGCAGTACTCGAGCAAGACTATGATAGTTTTTGGTAAAATCCTGGCATTCTATGATTAAAAGTATATCAGCACCAGGCAAGCTACTGATTAAAGATGCACTTACTGAATTTAAGGAGCTGGTAAGAAGGACTATGATGCAAATATTCAAATATTTCCTGTGAGGCACATCTAAAACTATAAGGTAAGTCAACAAAAGGTATGATTCGATATTTTAGAATCCATTTTACATATTTATAGTAAGACATACCTGTACAACTGATAGAAAGCCAAACTAAAATTTTTTTAAAAATTAGGTAGTACATGGGGATAACCGTTAGAGGTCATTTTGGTAACTACAAGTATACTGCTTCTTTGCAGTTAGCTTGCTCCTAAAGTTTTAAAGTGTGAGGGCCCCAGAAATTTCTCATTCATACCCAAAAATATCTTTGATTATGTATAATGTGTTGATTCAACATTTCACATTTTCAAGTATAAACAGAGAAAGGAACACAGGACTGTGCTCACTGGCAAAAGCTGAATTACAAAAGAGTCAGAGCAGTTTAGACAGTAAAACAGAAAGGTAAAAAAGTGGTAAGTGGTTAATAGGCTGATTAGCTTTTTCTAATATTTGTTCCTCAAAATTTCACACCTAACAGGGGCATATAGTTATCAGTTATGGAAAGACAGGTCCAGCAGAAAAAACTTATGAAAGGAAATCAATTTTTACCATATTAGCTCCCTAGTTGAATACTGTTTTATACTCTACTTGTTCCTGGTAAGCAGCAAGGCAGAATACAGGTAGCATTGGTTCCAGAGTCATGCATACAAGGGTTCAAATCCCAGTCCTCTCAATTATTGACTGTATCTTTTTTAGGCAAGTTGCTTAATTTTCTGAGTGGCAGTTTAGTCATCTATAAAATGTGGTTGGTAAGAATAAAAGAGAACATTAAGTGCCACAATAGTATGTACCTATTGCTCCTTCCCTTCACACTATATCCCAATAAAATTGTCATTAAAACCCAGATTTACTGATGGCAGTTTGTACCATCAGATAACAATAAGATGAAAATTACTTAGATTATTTTTGTATGATCAAAGAATATACAACAAAATGGGCTGTTTAACTTGTCATTTAAATGCGGTGATGCTATGGTTTGAATAGTATCCCTCCAAAACTCACATTGAAATTTAATCCCCAATACAATAGCACTAAGGGGACTTTATGAGGTGATTAGGTCTTGAGATCTCTATCTTCATGAACAGAATTAGTGCCTTTATAAGTGGGACTGAGGGAGCCTGTTTGGCCCTTCCGCTCTTCTTCCACCATATGGGGAAACAGCATTCATGCCTTCCTCCATGTGAGGATGCAGCAAGAAGGTGCCATTTATGAAGCACATAGCAAGCCTTCACCAGACACCTAACCCACTAGTGCGTTATCTTGGATTTCCAAGTCTCCAGAACTGTGAGAAATAAGTTCCTATTTTTTATAAGTAACCCAGTATAAAGTATTTTGTTATAGCAGCAGGAATGGACTAAGATAGAAATTGGCACCACGAAGTGGCTGTAACAAATAACTAAAAATGTGAAAGTGGCTTCAGAACTGGGTAATGGGTAGAGGCTGGACCATAAAGAACTACTGTAGTGAGAGCTCAGAAGAGGAGGAGAGCTGTAGAACAAGACTCAGTCTCCTTAGAAATTACTTAAGTGGCTGTGATCAGAATATTGATAGAAATATGAACAGTAAAGGCCATTGGTCTTTACTGAGGTCTTAGGTGGAAATGAGGAGGAGGTCACTGGAAACTGGAGGGAAGGCCATCTTTGTTATAAAGTTACAAAGAATTAATTGAAATGTGCTCATGTCCTAGTGTTTTGTGAAAGGCAGACCTTAAGACCAATGAAATAGGATATTTGGCAGAAGAAATCTTTAAGCAACATGTTCAGGGTGTGATATGGCTTATCTTGACTGCTTATAGTAAAAAGCAATAAGAGAGATATGAATTAAAGATGGTATTCATAATGAAAAGGGAAGCAGAACTTAGAGATTTGGAAAATTCTCGGCCTGCCCAGGTTGTAAAGAAAGGAAAAGTGTGTTAGAGGGAGAATACCAAGGGTGTGGCCAAGTGACCATTTGATAAGGAGATTAGTATGGATAGAAGGAAGCCAAATGCTACTCATCAAAACAATGAAGGGATGACCTGAAGTCACTTCAGAGATGGTAGGTGGCTGCCTTGCCTATCACAGGAGCAGAATGCCAGGGCCTTGGGAGAGCAGTCTCTCCCCAGTGCTGCCACAGGAGTGGGACCACCACAGAGTCCCTACAAGGGCAATACCTAGTGGAGCTGTGGGGGCACATCTGACCCATCCCCAATCCAGACAGGTAAAGCCGTTGGTGGGTGACTCCAGGCTGGGAGAGCTGTAAGCACTGGACTCCAACCTGTGAGAGTTGCCATGTGGGCATCCAGCAAAGACACGGGGGCAAGGTTGCCTGGAGCCTTGGGGGCCCAATTTCCACCCCAGTGTGTCTGAAAGGCAGGACATGGAGTCACAGATTATTCTGGAGCCTTAAGATTTAATTTTGTTTACCTTGTTGGGTTTTAGACTTACTTGGGAACTCTTACTCCTTTCTTCTTTTATATTTCTCACTTTTGGAATGGGAATGTCTATCCTATGCCTGTCTCAACACTGTATTTTGGAAGTAAATAACTTGCTTGATTCACAGGCTTACAACTGGGGAGCAATTTGCCTCAGGATGAATCATACCTTGAACTTCACCCATATCTGATTTAGATGAGACTCTGGACTTTAGACTTTTGAGTTGGAACAGGTCAAGACTTCTGGGGTTACTGGGATGGAATTAATGTATTTTGCATGTGAAAGGACATGAATTTTGGGGTTCCAGGGTCAGAATGCTATGGTTTGAATGTTTGTATCCCTCCAAAATTCATGTTGAAACTTAATCCCCAATGCAATAGTATTAAGGGGCCTTTAGGAGGTGGCTCTGCCCTCATGAATGGGCCCTTCCAATCTCCTTCTGCCATGTGATGACATAGCGTTCATGCCTTCTTTCATGTGAGGATGCAGCAAGAAGGTGCCATCTACAAAGCAGAGTGAGCCTTCACGAGACACCAAATCCCATTGGACTTCCCAGCCTCCAGAACTGCGAAAAATACATTTCTATTATTTACAAATTACCCACTCTAAGGTATTCTTTATAGCAGTGGAAACAGACTAAGACAGATGACGTAAAGAAATAGAAAAATCAAAAGAAACAATGGAGGAATGAGAGTAATAAAGAAAAGAAATGGAAATCAAGTGGTGAATATTAAATCGTATATGAATTTAGGGGCCAGCCAGTTAGCTCAGTTGGTTAGAGTGCGGCCTTGTAACACCAAGATCAAGGGTTCGGTTCCCCATACTGGCCAGCTGCCCCTTCCCCCAAAAAAATCATAAATGAATTTAATCTGTCTGTAAAAATTGTATGAGGGCAAAAACTAGGTAGTGGATTGAGGGTAGTCTTCATAGTATGCAAAGAGACAGAAAAAAAAAAAAAAAGAAAATTCTATAGAGATAGTCCAAAAATGGAAAAAAAATTAGCAGGAAATAATGTCATATCACAGATGTACAAGTTTAGTACAAAAATAACAGCATATATTCTGTGGGTGTTCAAGTGAATTTTTTTGTTGTTACTGTGATAAAGAATTAGATTCAATCGAGATTAATGAGACATAAAAAAATTAATAAATATAAGAAATAGAATGAAATGTGAGATGGTAAGAAAATCTGAGATTATACTGGACACAAAGGATGATGCCAATCTAATATATACATACTAAAAAAGTGTTCAGTTTCTAAGCATATACCCTTAAAATGAAATCTTGGGTTAAAAAACTTTTTGTAGTCTTGCAAATAGGTATGCTGAGTTATAAGCAAATTGAATATCATGTCCTTATCACCATTTATCTCCCTCATTCCACAAAACTGGAATTTATCAATTTAAACTTTAATTGTAATTAAGGAATGATAATCATAGCATCTAATCTTCAGGATAAAAAGAGCATTTGACAACACCTATCCAATCCCTTTATTTAAAAAAGGGGGAAATCAAGACCTAAACTTCAACACTTCAAATTAAGGGGAAGAATTTGATTTCTAAGAAAACCACAAAACATCCAGTTCTATATTATGACGCTTTTCCCCCTTCATTTTTGCATACTATACTAATTTTCTGATAGCCATCTATCAGTAAACCCAAGGGCCTTTTCTTTTTCTTTTTCTTTTTTTTTTCCTTTTTTGTCTTTTTTCGTGTCCGGCAACGGACCGCAACCCTCAGTGTTGCGCCCGTACCGGACCGGGAACGGCAACGGGATTGCAACCCTTGGTGCTGCGCCCGCCCCTCACTCAGCCAGTGAGCGGGAACCGGTCTGTATGTGGGATCCGAACCCTCGGCGGGAGCGCTACCGCGCTCCCAAGCGGCGCACTGTAACAGTGCACCACTGGGCCGGCCTTCTTTTTCTTTTTTTCTTTTTGCAAATACCATATTATTAATCAAAAACTTAACAAAGTTAAGAGTCCCATTCACCTGTACCCCGTAAGAATGAAGCAGACTGGGAGGCGGCTCCTGAGGTGGCTGCTCATCACTCTGCCCCTGATGTTCAGACCATTCTTTCAAGAGAAAACAGCTGAGAGGACTCCAGGCTGTCCACATGGGGTCTGAACTTAGCTGTCCTCCTGTGCCCGGCAGCCTGCAGGCTCTCAGGACCCTGTGTGTGTGGTGGTCAGTGACAGCCATCTCTCATGCCAGATCCAGACAGTGGGTGCTGCCATGAGCCTGACACAGAGGTCTCCCTGGCCTGGCATCTGGGGAGGGTGGCCCATGCCAGTTCTTGATTTGACCTTTGTGGCCATATGAGCTTGGTCAATGCATGGCAGGAGTCCCTCCAGGAGCTCCTTGTGAAGTGACATGTGTGTGACATGCTCAGTTTTGATGCCGAGTTCTGGGAAGGGCACAGAGGCTGCACCCCACATATTCTAAGGTCTGTGGTAGGCCTCCTAGGTGACTTCAGCCCTGTCAGGTGACCTCAGTTCCTCTAGTTCACATTGGTCCCCAAGAGCCTTTTCTAAAGGGAACTGTGTAGTCTACAGCCCACGTCTAAGGGCAAAGTTTATACTTGATAATCACATTTCCTAAACACAATTGATTAAACCAGGATTGGGCACCTGACCTTCTATGTGATGACTCCTGGCACAAAAAGATGAGCTGAATCAATTGAATTTCCTTTCTTGGGAATATGAACAGGAAGTACTAAGGTAACTTACTATTTCTCAGTTCTGAAAGAAGAAGATAAAAGGTCATGATGTGGCAGGTAGACTCCAGATGCAAGACAAAATTATGAAAGGGCAGAAATTCTAAGCAAGCAGAGAGGAGAATGGACCAGCAGAGAGAGAAGCAAGAAAGTGCTGAGCAACATCACATGGTCCACCAGAGTGAGAATAACTTCTCTTGAGAACTGCCTTGCTTTCTGATGGCTTTCTATTTCGAATCCATGAATGACTTAAAATAAACCTGCCTCTTTCTCTTAGGACGATCTGAATGAGTTTCTCTTTCTGTGGAAACATAAGAACTTAATCAGAATAGGAATATTAAATAACTATTCAAATATATACCACACGACTATATGTTCTACATAATCATATAATAATATTATATATTATAACAAACTATTACCAAAATGTTTTTGCTTTCAGTGGAAGGAACTGAGCTTTTTAGGGAATTCTGTAGGAACTGTAGGGTTGGTACAGTAAAGGCTGATGACTATCACGGAGATTAATTTCTTTAGATTGAATGGCAATGTAAATTTGAGAGCTGACATGAAAGTCTCTAAGAGGTACTGAATATAAGGAATATACCCAAATGGATGAACAGTAAACTAAGTGGGAAGAGTAGAGAAAGCCAAGAATGAGGTCAGTTGCCAGTTCGGGTGTGCACCCCTTTTTATAGACAACAGAATTCCTTTCCCAACTACTTCCATCCCTCCATTCTCCTCTCTTCCCCTGCCTTTGCCATATTATAATATTTTGTTTCTGAACCCAGGCATTCACTGCCACTGATGCCATCAAGGGAAAAAATGCCTCACAATACTCATTTCACTAACACTTTGTACCAGTGGGAGATGTAGGAACAACAGCAATTTACCCTCACTATGATGCTTGCTTCTCAACATTCAGACACTCCACATCTCAACGGACATACAACGTTCACTATGCATTTCCAGACAGTACCACTGTTTACAAATATGATAGACAAATATATGATTTATTTGAACAAGTACGAAAGGGAGCTTCTAGCATATTATAGCAATACAAAGTTAGATGTTCCAACAAGATAGTAATACATTAATAACCTCTTATCTGGAAAGCTGATTTAGAACCATCAGGTAGCACATGAAAGAAAATTCACAAGAGGAAATAAAACATTAAAGAAATATGGAAAAATGGTGAACCTTACTAGTAATCAATAAATGTAATAATGAAGTAATGTTTTTAGTCTAATTAGCAAAGATAATTTTACAACGATAATATCCTATGCTGCTGAGGATATGATGAATCAACTTTAACAATTACTGATGGTAGTGTAAAACTAATACAACCTATTAGAAATCAATTCAGCAATCTATATCAAGGGCTATGTATATTTTTTTACCCTTTGTGATGGGTAAAAAAATCACATGATTAAAATCACATGATTAAACCTCATGATTATACTTGAGACTATGTCCCAAGAATCCTAGATACAGAAAAGAAAGCATTATTCTCAAAGATTGTAACCCAAGATTATTTCTAATAATAAATATATGAGTAAATAACACAACATTAAACTGATGGGCTATTATGCAACCACCAAAAAAAGATAAGTTAAATTTGTAAAATGACAGAAAAATGTTTATGTTTAAAAAGTGAAAAAAATGGGGCCGGCCCGGTGGTGCACTGGATAGTGCGCCGCTTGGGAAGCGCGGTGGCGCTCCCGCCCGAGGGTTCGGATCCCACGTACAGACCGGTTCCCGCTCACTGGCTGAGCGAGGCGCGGGAGCAACGCCGAGGGTTGCGATCCCGTTGCCGGTCCCCGGTCCGGTATGGGGGCAACACTGAGGGTTGCGATCCGTTGCCGGACACGGAAAAAGACAAAAGACAAAAAAAAAAAAGTGAAAAAAATGATAAAAAGTTGTATGTAGAGTACAGTTACAAATAAGTAAAAATATGTATAATAAAAAGACTGGATTATTAAGTGAAAAAGACTGGAAGGAAATAATGAAAAACTAATACTGTGTTAAGATGTTAGCATTATGGGTCCTTTGTTCTCTATTCTAAAAATTTTCAATTTTCAATATTTTGTTCATATAATCTTTGTAATGAAAATAAATAATAAAACCTTCCAAAAGTATAATTGTTTGAAGTCATATATAGCACAAGGGCAAAAGTCTCCAAAGAATGTTACTATTTCATGGTATAGTGCTTGCTGTCATAATTCCTACATTAAATATTAAATACTATCTCTTCATTCAGAGTTTACTATCTACACTATAATCATTGAGATTAAATTATACCTTTTTTGTTGTGGTTACTTTTTAGGAAGGTGTGAAATATAATTTAAAACTTTTTTTGTGAAAATGCTTAAAGGATATGGTACTTAAAGGGTTAAGTTTTAGTTACCTAGAAAATTCACCTACTTCTACCAACTTTTTCTCAGATGAGGCCATTCAAATGAGTAGACACAATAATGTAAGCATAATATTGAAAATAAAAAAAAATCTTTATAGTAATGGAAAAAAACTGATTCAACTTTTGCAAAATCCAAGATTTATACCAGAAAGTTGTCTTATACTCCAAGAGACCTAGTCTCAGAGAAAGGCTGTCCTAAATATTAGAGAACAGAATTTGTACTTAGATAATGGGAGTTTTTATAGATTCTACACTTGTGATTACTGTTCTATGTAATCTATTACCTTATGTTAATTGTTAATGTTATCATAATTAAGACATGAATGTTAAGACTTATTTAAATGCTGTGAAATACTAAGTAAAGTTTCACAGAAACTTTAACACTACAAAGTTTAAAAAAAGAACAAACCCGGGCCGGCCCGGTGGTTCAGTGCGCCGCTTGGGAAGCGCGGCGG
>NW_007727013.1:712480-727270 GCF_000696425.1 Galeopterus variegatus
ACACTGAGGGTTGCGATCCGTTGCTGGTCACGAAAAAAGACAAAAAAAAAAAAAAAAAAAAAAAAAGAACAAACCCCAAAATAGTACTGCATATCAAAAGAAATGATATTGTAGGTATCTTTCATCAATTTCCAAATTTTTCAAAACACTGATACATAATTCTGGAAATATCATGCAAGAAAAAAAATCAATAAATAGCTCAAAAGACATGTTGAACCAGAGAATTAAGAAAAAAATAACAAAAAACCAAGGATGTAGAAGCCAAAAGCAAACATAAATGAATTTTAGCTTAGAAAAGGAAGTCTATAATTCTTCTACAATGGTTCTTGGGACTTCTGTAATACTAAGTTCTACAGATGTTCTCAATAATTGTATAAATATTTAAGTAAAAAACTGCATACTAATGCATGATAAAAATCTCTACTGCAGAAATAAATAACCCTAAATTAATGGGACATAGCACAAATAATTTAAAATTATCATTTAACATATACTGAACTGAAAAAGGTTAATGCTGTAGTACTTTCCATCTTGCTAATCAACCATTTGTTATATACTATTTTAATCCCATTTTAAGAAAATAATTCATAAACCATTTAAATAATTTAAAATCAAGACCTTTAGAAAATAGCAAATGAAAATTGTTTAAGATAAAAAAAATTATGTTACAATCATTAATGAATTCTTTTTAATATATTTTTCTTGCTAAGGAAGCTCATGTAATAAATAATTAGAGATGGAAAGAAAATATATGCTTACAAATTATCTTGACTTAAAACTAATGGGACAGTTTTGTGTGTCTATTTAGTCTTTGAGGTAGATACCATTCATGACCATACATTTATAATCAGTAGACATAGGAGACTAATGCACTGCCTCAAAAGCACACACTATTTTACATTACACTAAACTGATTCTTAGAAAGAAGCATAAACCCATTTATTATAAACTTTTCCTAAATTGTTTTCCTGGGGTAGGGCTGAGGACACAGAAAGCAAATCCTTGTCATAAGTTGTATGAAATGATACTACAATGTAAAAAATAATTTCACGTAGCAACTAATCCATATTATTTGCAGTTAATAAAATACATAATCTCCAGTCAATTCTTGATTATACATTCTTATAAGAGTACTGTACATCTTCAGGAGGAAGGACCTCCAGATACTAAATCAGTAAGCAAACATTTATTAGATGCTTGTATATGCAGGATTTTATAGCTGGATACAAATTTAATAAAGTCTGGAATGAGAGAGATGAACTAGGAAACTCAAGATTTCTTAAGTTATTAAATGAAATTAAATTTAAGTTATTAAATTCAGCAGTTCCATATGTGGCTAGGCATGTGAAGAACTCGACTCAAAAGCATTTGAGATCAGGAGTTTGTATTTCCCAGAATCAGAAAACAATAATTTTACCAGAAATCACAATTTTGCCCTGGCTGCTGAGCAATTTAAATTCTACTGGAATCGCACTGGAGTGTAAACGTATATTCTCTGATTTACAAACAAAAATTGCCAGGCTGGCCTGTTAGCTCAGTTGGTCAGAGCATGGTGCTGATAATATCAAGGTTTAGGACTGGATCCCTGTACCCTCCAGCCTCAAAAACAAGAACAACAACAGCAAAAAGAAATAAAAATTACCTGTCATGTACCAGATCATCAAGTACCAATACCAAAACAAAAGACTCTAGCTCACTAGGATGCAAGGTTAAAACAAAGCTAGAATTTTTATTACAGCTTTTCTTTTTTACAATTCATCCTTTTCTTTCTCTACTGGCTCCTAAGCTTCTCCATCAAATTCCTACATTAAATATGAAACTACCGTACCCTCTCTTCATTCAGAGTTCACTATCTACACTAAAACAAAACTCCAGAAAAATCTCCCACCTTTACAGTCTCTCCACTGTTTCATCTTTTACTTATTTGGGTGGGGAGGCTTCGGCAAAAGGAAGGAGGATATTTCGGGAGGCAATGCAGACATTGAACTCACAGCCACAGCATGTCTGGAGCTAACAGCCTGCTATAACTTCATGGAGCTTTAGGACAAATTGCCTCCCAACAAGGATCTTTAAGTCTTCTGTGCCATGCAGAGGCAAAATAACATCAGAAAAAAGGAAGGGGCATCAGGGTTCTGGGGTTCTAGTCTCAGTTCTCTGTGCTAAGAGTAGCTAGCTGGGCAATCCTGTACAAATCACTTACACTAATTTGGTTTATTTTCTCACCTATAAAGCAACTAAAGTCCTGTTCTTTCAGTTTCTAGAAGTAAAATATTTAGCTGACTGTAAATAATAGATCTGGTCATATTGTACATACAAAAGCCAGCCTTACTTCTTTCCTTTGTTCTTGCGACTTAAACTCTCCAAGCTCCTCCTACTTCAGGTAAACCTATATTCAACTCACTTGCTTGAGCATAGTTCTGGGACTATTAAATTACCTGAGTGACAGTTACATGTCACTTGATTCTTTCAGCAAATATTTGGGCTCCTCTGAAAGAGCATAATACTGTTCCAGCCTTAGGTCACTTCTTACAGAAGTCACATTCAATAGTAAGAACAATCTTTGGCTCAAAATGTTATAGAAAATGTCTCATTATAACTTGGGTTTCTATTCAACAGAAATCTTTACTCAGTATCCCCTCAAAACTGTGTGACAGAAAAGTATGTAAAACTTTGAACCAAAAAGCCAACAGAACATTCTAATTCCTATTTTGGAGCACCTGTGGTTTCAATGGTTCCCTCTTTAATGCTCTTTTCCTAAATTCTCATAGTATTTTCTAATAAAGGTTTGACAAGCAGTATTTTATAAGCTGAAACAAACTCTTTTTGAAACACAGATCAGAACTCTTCAGACCATGTCCATATACTGCTAACTCAACCCTACCACAGAAGAATTAATGCATGTATTTTATTTTACCTTTCTAAACAATCAATACCAATAACTCAGAAAACATCATCTATGCCAAAGTCTGATAAATTTCACATATAAAGTTTAAATATCTTCACTTTTCTTGCTCTTCCTTCTGTTCTAATGCTTATCAAGGTGACATATTAAACTGATACATCATTATAAAGAGAATTATAATACATGTCTGAAAATATAAAAATTATTCTTTTGATAGAAGGATCATTGCCTCTGATCTATATATTTGACTTATCTGTCCACCTGAAATAAGGAATTTCATATTTTTCCATGTATTATGTGATAGGCACTGTAGTATAGTGTTTAAGAGTGCAAACTCTGGAGTCCTTCTACTTGACTTTGAGTCCTGGCTCTGCCACTTATTAGTCATGAAAAGAATAATTTACATATGATCTACAAAATGAGATAACTAATAGTACCTATATCTCATGGTGTTGTTATGAGGATAAAATGGCAAAGCTCTACTTTAAAAAAGAAAAAAAACCTCTCTCTGTTGAAAAAGACATGACAACTAAATGTAATATAAAACCCTGGACTGGGTTATGTTTTGGTGGGGGAAAAATATGCTGTAAAGGATGTTATATACTGGGACAACTGACAAAATTGTAATATGGGCTGTAAAAAACTAAAGTTCCTGAATTTGCTAACTGTATGTGATTTCATAAGAGACTATCCTGGCTCTTCGTATATACACACTAAAGATATATATATATATATTTATATCTGTAAAGCTTATAATATACACACTAAGGCTAAAAGGGTCAAAGATTATGAAGCCTACTCTCAAATGATCCAGAAAAAATTGTGTGTATGTGTAGAGAAAGAGAAACACAAACAAATGTAGCAAAATGTTAAAAATTGGTGAATCCAGGTAAAGTATATGTGGGAGTTCTCTGAATTTTTCTCACAATTTTTTCTGTAAATTTAAAATTATTTTAAAATAATATCTTAAAAATACCACCTTTGACTCTGTTCACCCTCAACTACTACTCAATTTCTCCACTCCCCTCCAATCACAGAAACATCTTGAAAGTTATGTAGAGTCACCATCTCCCCTCAGTTTGTGGCACCACATCTCCCTGGTTTTCCTTTTATCTCACCGCTGCTCTTTGTCAATCTCCTTTGCTGGCTGGCTCTCCTACCCCTAAATATCCTAGGTCCCCTTCCTTTCTCTATTTACATAATTTCATGCAATCTGTACCATTAAACATAACCCTGAATTCCAGACTCAAATATCCAATGTCTTACAAGACATATCTAATTGTTTGTTAAATGGGCAATCTCAAACTTTGCGGGCTGAAACAAAATTCTTGATTCCCTTCTCCATCCCATTCAAATCTGCTCCTCCCCCAGTTGCCTAATGTCACTAAATGCCAATAGTTTTCACCCAGTTAGTTCAGGCCAAAATACTAAGGGGTCAATCTTGACTTCCCTCATATCCCACATTCAAACCATTAGCCAGTGCTATCAAAATACACCTTCAAAATATACTCCGAATCTGACTACGTTCACCCCCTCTTCTGTCTACACTAGTCCAATGCTCTTGTAGAACATGGCCTACTACAACACATTGTCCTGCTGCTTCTTTTGTTCCCTTACAGTCCATTCTCTGAGACAAAGTAGCAAAAACAATCTTGTTAAATTTGCAACTAAATCATGTCTTCCTCCCATCAAAACCCTGCAATGGTTTCCCATCACACTTAAAATAAACTTTATATCCTTACCATAGCCTACAAAGCTATATCTAATCTGGGCCCCAGTTTATCTCTCTGAACTCATCTCCTAGTAGTCTCTGTCCCCCTTGTTTATTATGTTCCAGTCACACTGTTTTCTTGCAGTTCCCTAATCATGCTAAGCTTGTTCCCACCTAAGGGCCTTTACTTTTGCATGCTCTTTCCCCAAACATTCAAATTGCTCACTCCTTCCCCTTGTTCAAATTCCTGGCCAAGGGCCAGCCCAGTGGCGCACTCGGTAGAGTGCAGCGGCGCTCCTGCCAAGGGTTCGGATCCCATATAGAGACCGGTTCGCTCACTGGTTGAGCGCGGTGCGGGCGCGACACCGAGGGTTGTGATCCCGTTACCGGTCCCGAAAAAAGACAAAAAGGAAAAAAAAAAAAATTCCTGGCCAAATATGACATTTAAGAGAGGCAAGGTCCTCTTCTCTCCCTCTTTACCCCACTACTCTATATATCCTCTCACCTCTCATTGCTTTATTTTTTTCCTTTTTGTCTTTTCTCGTGTCCGGCAACGGACCGCAACCCTCAGTGTCGCACCCGTACCGGACCTGGACCGGCAACAGGATCGCAACCCTCGGTGCTGCGCCCGCCCCTCGCTCAGCCAGTGAGCGGGAACCGGTCTGTATGTGGGATCTGAACCCTCGGCGGGAGCGCCACCGCGGCGCACTGTAGCAGTGCGCCACTGGGCCGGCCCCCAGGCCTCTCTTATAAAGACACTAATCCCATCCATGAAAACGTCATCCCTGTGACCTAATGGCTTCCCAAAGTCCCCATTTCCTAATACTATCACCTTGAGGATTAGCATTTCTACATATGAATTTTGGGAGGACACATACACTCAAGACCATAGAAGCCACTGCAGAGCTTTGAATGATGAAGTGACAGGGACTGTCTTAATTTGTAAAAGGGTTACTCTGGCTACTGTATCTAGAAAATACTGTCAGGAGGGGCTAGGGTAGAATAGGCAGACCAGGTAGTAGCCTATTTCAGTAATCTGACAAGATATGATGGTACTGGCTTGGACCAGGGTGGTGAGGGAGGTGGAGAAGAGGGGGAAGACATGGTAGGATTTTGTATGTATTTTGATGATACAGAAAATAGACTGTCCTGAATGAATGGACTTGAATTGAAGCATAAAAGAAAAAGCAAAGTGAAGAGTAATTCCAAGATTTTGGCCTGAGCTATGAAAGGATGGAGTTGCTACTGACAGAAGTGAAGAAGTCTGTGGCTAGAGCAGTCATTGGGGAGGAAGTTTAGAAGTCTAGTTTTGAACATGTTGAGTTCCATGTCTAGTATTAAACTCTTAGGTAGAGATGTTGAATAGGCAGTTGTACCTATGAGATTGGTATTAAGGAGAGAGACTAAAGATCTAAATTTGGGCACCACTGGCATTTAGATGGTACTTAAAGCCATAAAACTGAATGAGATTACCAACGGAGTGAGTGTAGACAGAAGAAAAAAAATATAAAACAAAACAAGGACTGAATCTTCTCTCCAACATTAAAAGGTCAGTGAGAAGAAACACAAAGGAGAATTATAAGAAGCCAGCACTGAGGGAAGAGATAACCAGGAGTGTGCAGTGTCCTGAAAAGCAAAGAAGACAGTGTTTCAAGGCTAGAGGGAGCAAATAGCTATATCAAATGCTCTGATAGGTCAAGTATGATGAACACAATCGATGGCATATGGCTTTTAGCAACATGGAGGCTACTGAAGAGCCTGAGGAGCCATTTCTGTGGGAGTGGTATAGTCAAAGGCCAAAGTAGACTAGGTTTAATAGAGTAGTAGAGGAGAAAACTTGGTAATAGCAAATATAGACAACTCTTTTGAGGAATACTGCTGCAAAAGGAAACAAAAAATTGGGAAAATAGGTGGCAAAAATGTCAAGTTTTTTGGTTTTTTTAAGGTAGGAGAAATAGTATGTCTGTTTGCTGATAGAAATGATCCAATAAAAAGAACAAAATTGATGACTGAAAAAGGAGGGAAGTTTAAACAATGTCGTTGAGCATATGAGAGAGGATGGGATCTAGTAGAAAAGCAGACAAGAACATGAACAGTTAATCTAAGGTAACAGGCGTGAAGACAGCATGTACTGACACAGATGCAGGTAGGTACTTGGGGGGGTGGGAGTCTGTGGAAGTTCTCTTCAAATTAACTTGATTTTCTTAGCAAAGTAGAAAGCAAAGTTATGAGCAGAAAGTGAGGATGGGAAAAGAAATATAAAGGTTTAAGTAAAAAAAAAAGATATGAAATGGTCATTTAGAAGAGTGGGAGAGTGAACAGACTAGGAAAATACAATACAATCACCGGGCAGCATTGTATGGTATGTTTTTCTTTTTTTTTCTTAGGCCATAGTCAGTTACACAGGGACAAAAGCAAAAAAAAAAGCAGAGAGTTGGTTTTAACTAGGGCTCTGGTTTTGTTGAACAAGCAAAAAGCAAGGAAGGGGATCCAAAGGAGTGATTAAAATGATTAACTACAGAATTTAAGCTGAATAAATTCCATGTAAAAGGGAGTAAAAACATCAAGAGGGTGAGTGGCAGGGGGACAGTAATAGGATCAATGATTGGAGATTACACTGCAGTCAGAAGATGGTTGAACAAACTGCAAAAACAGGAAATAGTGGTCATCTAGTAGAACACATGAAATGGTAACTACGGAGGGACTGCAGTTATTGCCAACACAAGGGGGTATCACTGTGGGAATGAGTGGTTGAGGTACAGCAGACGGGAAGAGCACTAGAAGAGATGTCTACGATATGAGAGGCCAGGGTATTGGAAGGATCACTTATTACATTCTTGTCAAATTCAATATAAAGACCAAGGTGGTATTGAAGAGATGGACAGTGAGCTTTTTGGCATAACCCAAAGCTGAGGATTTTTAGGGAGAAGGAAGAGAGAATAGTCTGAAAGCAGTAAGGAGACTTGTGGCAGATACCTTTCCCACCTCTAGGAACAGTGGTAAGAAAAAGCTATGTGCTATGGTTTGAATGTCCTCTCCAAAACTCATGTTGAAGCTTAAAACCCAACATGGCAGTGTTGATAAGTGGGGCCTTTAGGAGGTAACTGGATCATGAAGGCTCTGACCTCATGAATGGATTAATACATTTATGGATTAATGGGTTATCATGAGAGTGGAACTGGTGGGTAGATAAGAAGAGGAAGAGAAACTTGAACCAGCACCTTAGCACGCTCTTGCCCTTTCACCATGTGATGCCCTGTGCCACCCTGGGACTCTGCAGAAAGTGCCCACCAGGAAGAAGGCCCTCACCAGAAGCATCCCCGTCAACCTTGGACTTCCCGGCCTCCAAAACTGTCAGAAATAAATTGTTTTTTTATAAATTACCCAGTTCCAGGTATTCTGTTATAAGCAACAGAAAATGGACTAAGACTATGGAAAACAAACAAACAAACAAAAAAACCCAGTCACAACTGTACAATGGAAGAGAGTCAGGTTTCCATTAGAGCAACAAAGTAAAGGGAATATTTGAGAATGGGTTGAGGCTGGATTTTGCAGATGATGGACAGTAAATTCCAGAGGGTACAGTAGAAGGGTATAAAGCACTGGGAAGGGGTTAAAAAAAGAAAGTACAGACCCTTTTATGAGTGTAGTGTAGGAGATGAAAGGTGACATAGAAGTCTGTGTTTATTGACGAAAACATCCTAGCATACATGACTCCTGACATACACATGTGTTTCTCTAAGAAATGGAAACCGCTGGGTCAAAAATGTTTCTACTTTAAAATTAAAATAGCTGTACTGATTTAGTCAATGTATGTGTTTCCCTACAACCTTGTCAATATATACTAGCAAAACTTTTTCCAGTATAACAGGAGGAAAAAAAATTCACTGCTTTGCTTTGCATTTCCCCGTTGGTGAGGCAGAACATCATTTCATGTTCACTGGTAGCTGTATTTCCTCTTCTGTAAATTTGCCCATTTTAAAAATTGAGTTGTCTTTCCTTTTCTTATTGATTTATAGTGCTTAAAAAATATATTTTATTCTGCTCTTAATGATTCACACAAATCAATGTTATAAATTCCTCACTTCAAATCTTTCAGAGCAACACAAGGCTCTGTAGGTTATTGCTTCCTCAAATCCCTCTGTGTATTGTATATTAGAAGTCACTTACTTAAGGTCCACCAGTTTACTCTGGACACATCCATTAGTTTCCTCACTGTCAATGACTACTTCTGCACTACAGCGGCAAAGTTAGTGTGGCCCACAAATTAGAAAATATTTACTATCTGGCCCTTTACAGAAAAAGTTTGTGGACACCTGCTCTATGCCTCTGAACTGCTTAGAGTTCCAAGAACACAGTAGGTCCTTATCTTTGATAACTAACTTACTGAAATGCTGCTCCTATTTCTCAAAATGTCCCAGCCATTCCCCCCACTCTCTTCAAGGGATCTATTACTAGCCATCCTTGGTGCCTCCATAGATTTATATCATAAAAGTTATAACTGCACACTTATTGCATTTATCTGTTTATATATTTCTCTCCACTAGTAAGTGATTCTCTTGAGGACAAGAGATAATCCTAGAACTAATAAATGGCACACAAAGTCCTTCATGGTTTACTATCGTTCTCATCACTTCCCTATTTTCCTACGCCAGGGCTATGATAATAAATGAGAATAATGTGTGTAAAAGTAACAATGTATGCTAAATGCCTACAAATAATGCCTAGTATATTACGAGGAAAAAAATGTTATTCACTCTCTTTTCCCTCCCAGCCCAAACAACAGGAGCAATAAATACTGTATTGCCCCAATTTATTTTAAGTCCATTATTAAAATTCCTTAAGTAAAAGCAATTTGGCAATATGGACCATGACCTTTAGATGTTCACATACTCTGACCCAATATTTTCGCTTTGGGGAATTTATGTTAATAATATGAAGTGCAGAAATTGTTTTATGTACAAGGTTGTTCATTACAATGTTTCTTATAATTGCAAAAAAATTTGAAACTGTTTAATTATGAGAAATTCACAAAAACATTATACAGTCATTATGTCCAGCCACCAAGAAACCCCCCCGAAACACATTATGCATTCATTTTTTTAAAAAATGCTGACAATATAATTCAATAGCATAAGAAAATACTTATGGCGCTAGGTGAAAAAAGCAGAATACAAAATTATTCATATAGTAAAATCTCAACTGTGTAAAAATCAAATAACTCAGAAAAAACATTGAAAGGAAAGGCTTACAATAGTTATCCCACAGTCCTGATGTTCATTTTTATTATTTTATGCTTATTTTCTATAGTTCTCTAAAATAAAAATGATGACATTGTTGATAATAGCAGTTATTTACAGCATACTTACTACAGGGCAGGCCCAGTTTCAAGAGCTTATTGTATTAACTCATTTAATCATCATAAAACTATAAAATGAAAAAATTGAGGCACAGTGAGATTAAGTAACTTGCCCAAGATCACAAAGATAATTACAGAATGTACCAAAAGTTGAATCCAATCAGTCCGGCTCTACAGCACCTGTTCCTAATCTCTACACTACACTGAAAAGTTTTGCTTTGTTTTACAATTTTAACCATTAAAAAGGTATATATACCAATCCAAACCTGTGGTCTTCACAGTTATCAGCTTTCTTTCAGTACTCAGTTCAAACATTTGCTCTGCTATCTATCTATTGCCTTTTAGGGATAAGATGTAGCTATTCCAAACAGCTACTATTTTTATATGGGTTCTATCGACTCCAGAAAATTCCAAGACAAATCTGTATCCCCATTTTCTGTTTCAGTATCTCATTTGCCCATTGAGACTCTGGAACGCTAACATTCCTTCCTTATTACACCAAAGTGACAGTATTCAAAGAACCCTACCTAGTATGCAAGTCTTGGAGCAACCCAATCAAACTTGGCTTCTAGAATTTCTCCTACACTAAAACCCACCCAATTTTGTGATTACAAATCACAATTACCACTCTTGCAAACATTTGTCTTTCACTGTGTAGTTCATCCCCTCTGCAACCCAGGAGACCCCTCACCTGCCAACATTCACCAGATATCTACCATGACACTAGCTGAATGGGACCAACTAAGAAATATCCTTAACATCCAGGGAATTTCACTGTCTCTGATCCTTCCTTTTTGAAGAAGGCATTGTCCATTGTTTCTGAAAACCTCACCAGCTAATCAATCATTTTGATTGCCTCAGCTTTCTCACACTTTTGCTAGTAAACCGAGCTGTTTTGGGGGGAACGAGATCCTTTTGGCACCAATATGTATTCAAATATCAATCTCGGGAAGAAGTATTCATAACTTATACTCTGACCAATAAAAATAATTACCACTTAGTGCTGTGCTCCACTTTGCAGTCTATATCTGATAACTTTATTTCATTATATATGTCACTTGATTTGGCTTGCTTTATAATCAGATTTCTTAAAACAAATTTGTCAGAATCCAACATGGTTAAGATGCAAGAAAATTTTCTAAATATATGTTTACATTTCTTTTTTTTTTTTTTTTTAAAAGATGACCGGTAAGGGGATCTTAACCCTTGACTTGGTGTTGTCAGCACCACGCTCACCCAGTGAGCAAACTGGCCATCCCTATATAGGATCCGAACGCGTGGCCTTGGTGTTGTCAGCACCGCACTCTCCCGAGTGAGCCACGGGGCCGGCCCTATGTTTACATTTCAATGCAGTTCATTAACAACATTTAGAAAAACTGAGTTCATGTGATGGCTTTAACAGTATGTAAAGAAAAATCACAATCATAAAAACAATGAATACAATAGCAAGCGTTAATGTTTGAAAAATTTACAGCCAGAATCATGTATCATATTTTTACCAAAATCCTCTTCTGCTCACTATGTAATGGTAATAAGCCATATGAGAGTGGAGGTAGAAGTGCAAAAAAGATTTTTACAGATATTTTATGAAAAGGATGAAATTGAAACCACATCAAGACTAACCCAGAGTGGAGGACCCTTATAGGAAAAAAGAAAATGGAGCACTAATTAGATTTATTAAATTACATTAAGTAAGCACCGTACTGACAAACTACTATGCATTTACACATTGCATATGTCAGGAACTATAAAAGAAATTTGCACCCTCAAATTCATATTTCCCTTTTGCAGTTCCAAGTTTTCAATTTGGTGCAACCATTCTCTAGGAACGATTGGGGTGCACGGTAAGACAAAAGAAGAAAAGAGTCCTTTCCCAAAAAACTGAATCCTCCCGTTTCACTAAATATACCTTAAATATACCTTCTTTACTACTCTCATACAAAAGTTTTGATATAATAGAGAAACTTAAAATCCAGCAGGAACGTTGTTATACTATGAGCACGTCAAGACAGCACTCTTACATTTCCAAATATGTATTACACCATACGCCTTGCGTTTTAAAAGTTACCTTTTCTTTAGGGTAAAAAAAGTACCACTTATGCACTCATAATTGAAGTCATCACTGTTTCAAAGCAGGACTATTACTAAGTTTCTTAATACAACTGTCAAAATCAATCTGTGGATAGCCTCCAACTTCGAATTTCTACATTTATATCTGTTGACGGACCAAACTGATTAGTGATTAAGATAACGAACTTAAACTGCAAGCAATCCTTGCAAAAACCAGTTGATTTTTAAAATCAATAAACAACACTCAAATCATTTTTAAACAGTTTGGTTGTGGTGGCCGGTCTGCTCCTCAGCAGATGTTCCCCGCTGCGTGTACGCGTGGGAGCGGAGGTAGAAGTACAAAAGCATAAACCCACGCAAAACCCACTTACAAACATGAAAATTATGTAAACCTGGTCGTGAGGCCAAGAGGCCCCAAGGGGAAACAACCGCCGGGAGAGATCTGCTAGGTGAGCGTGGAGACGACGGTCGGGGTGGGACAAAGACCGGCCCATGTCGGGCAGCGCCGGACAGTGCCCAGAACTGACGGGAAGCAGCGATCCCGGGGCTGCGGACTGCCGCACGCAAGGGCCCTCAAACGATGCGGCTGAACAGGCGGGGGCAAAAAGCTCCTCTGAGCAGCAGATTCTTCCCTTCCCACCTCCCCTGATAGGCTCCAGGCCCCAACCTCACACACCTGAGGAGCCGCCGCTGCCTGCCCCCTACCCGAGTCCCTCAGAGCGCCCGGGCCGGCAGCTGTTGGGCTTAGAACCGTGCCGCGGCCGCCGCCGGGCTCCAAACGGCCGGGCAGGCACCGGGCGGGCGAGCCCGGCTCCTCTCCTCGCGGCGCGTCAGGCAGCTTCAGACCTGCCCGCTCTAGTCCGGAGCCACGCACCCTCACACCACCTACCCGGTCCCACACCATCCCAGAGGCCTCCGGCTCTCGGGCCTTCTGCCGAAGCGGCTCTGCTTCCCGTCCGGGGCCTGAAATGGCTGCGGAACAAAGAGAATCTGGGCTCCAGCGAGCGCCTGTCCGATTGGCCGGGGGGCGGGGCCCGCCGAGGGAATGTTCGGCGGCGGTCGCCTTGGCAACGGGGCGGCCTGGGACTGCTGGGCCTGCGGACCTGTGGCCCGCAGCGCGCGGCAGCGTTTTCTAGGCCTGCGGCCGCGACCGTCCATACGGCTCACAAATGCTCGCTCCCGCTGCGGACGGCGCGCTAGCCCGAGCCTCTGGCTGGCGGGCACGCCCGCTGCGGGAGCTACCCTTCGCGGTGGGGTCTGAGCAAAATGGCCCGTAAATTTGGTTGCCTGGGGGCTGTGCGGGGCCCTCCTGGGAGGAGGACCCTACCCCAGCCTAACTTCTGTACCCCAGCATAACCTCCAAAGTGACAGCCGTGCCCTGGGAGCCTCCTCAACACCGAACGTGCCGCATATCCCACAATAATACAATTCCAACGTCGCTGGTAAAAAGCAGAAATGGCTTCTGTAGATAAGATTCGTGGGCGGACGATTGCCTGCTTATTACAAGATAGGCCTTTGAGGTATGCTGTATCTAGCATATAAACTAATGTAGCTGAGACTAAATGATTTATAAATAAGTTTTACATCTCCAGGTGTGTATTCGTATAAAACTGTAGTTTATTGCGCTTAGAAGTAACAAGCCCTTCTCTCCCTAACCAGACATCATAAGAAATTAAAATGTTTTCTATTTTCCGAACAGTAAATATTTCAAAATGAGAGAGGTGGACGTTTTTATACCCAATTGTAATAATGATAGATAACTATTCACTATCAGTTTCCTTCTCCCAGATTATTTTTATACCTAAACTTTCTTTATATGAATATTTAACGTTTGCATAGCTAGGTGATTATTATTTCCTAAGGTGATAGATAATGCCAGTGATAAAATTCCTCACATGATCTATGTATGTAAAAATGCTAGCAGTTTCAATTATCTTACTTGAAAGTATTATATTTGTTTTGAAAATGTGTAGCAGTTGTTTTCTTCCAAGCATATGCTAGATAAAATACAGTATCTAATAAAAACGTGTTTATAAATTTTTACTAAGACAGCGTATTTGTTAATAAACCTGTTAATTTTTATTTGTAACAACAGTCATTTTACAGGAAGAACTAGTTTATTTAACTTGAAATTTGAGACTGAAAGGACCATTTTTATCATTGGGAAATTGAACATAGCAAGGGCAAATATTTTAAGTAACTAAAATACTCATGATTTCAACATTTTCTAATGTTAATTTCATAGCAGTAGTGAATGTGGAAAAGAGGTGCCTGAATAGGAATAGGTATCTAAGAAAAAAATTTATATTTTAAATGTAATATAAACCTTCCTGAATGATAGTTTAGTATATTTACAGGGATTTACCCAGAATAAGTATATTTAACAAATCAGGGGCTGTGTAGGAATATTTAAAGAATCTAAAGGATTAGCAACTAATGACAGCTGTAAATAACTACTTACTAAACAGTAAAGAGTTCACCTGATTAGTTTGAAAATAATTGAAATAAATTGAAAAAAAGGAAGAGGTGTTATTTAGCATATGTAAGAGGATTTATTGGCCAAAATCTTTTGAAACAAAAAATCTTAATTATCAGATGTTATAAAATTGAGATTAGGCAATTTAAATATCTATTCTTTCGTAAAATTCAAATGAAAGTTCATGAAATGCTAATATAAAATAGTTCTGTGCTAAATAGAGATGCTTTCACTGTAGCCTATTTGTCTCCATCTTCTAAGTTACTAGGTTA
>NW_007727013.1:727280-732254 GCF_000696425.1 Galeopterus variegatus
TGCTAAATAGAGATGCTTTCACTGTAGCCTATTTGTCTCCATCTTCTAAGTTACTAGGTTAAATTAAAAATGCATGTTTTAAACTGTAAATCTTCTTACTGTTAACAAGGATTTGTTAACATGGCTTATTTTATTTTTCTTTTCCTGTTATTGGTTTTCTCTTTGCACAGTTTACACATATAATACCAACTAGCCAGTAGTGTTTTCTCTTTATACCCAAATGCAACAATTTTGAAGTAAAACTTTGAAGAATTGTTGGTATTTTTTTAAATGACATATACTGAAATTAAAAATAGTAAATAAACTTTGTTTTTAACTTCAAAATCTATTATAGACACCATATAAATTTTTTTTTTTTAATCGGTAAGGGGATCATCCGCACCACGCTCAGCCAATGAGCGCACCGGCCATCCCTATTTAGAATCCGAACCTGCAGCCTCGACACTACCAGCACCGCACTCTCCCGAGTGACCCACGGGGCCGGCCCAGACACCTTATATTTTTAATCTTGTATTAATTTTTTTCCTTAGGTAAAAAAATTGACCAAGATAAAAATCAACGAATGTTAGAAGTTACAAAATAGCACTTAAGGGAGGACCTGTATGTAGATTTGTTTTTACCACTTATGAATGATTTTGGTCTTTCTGAGCTTCACTTTGTCTTAAACAGGATTAAATAAAAGAAACCTGTCCCTCTCCAGTGGCTCCTTTTTGTCATCTGTCGAATGACCTTGGAAGATGTGACAGAAAAGTCAGGTAAAGCCAAACTTTTTCAGAATTAAACTGAATATGATTTTAATATTTGTAAGAGTTATGTGGTCCTAAAACAATAAAGAATGCAGGATTCCATCAAGTTCAAAAGTCTTTTAGGATTGGAGGCACGATATATCTATGTATCTTAAGAGCCAAAGAAATCCAACATCTGATCAAGTGATCCACCAGCGTTAAAGATGCAGACTTCAGTGAATAGACCAGGGCTTCTTACTAAATGGAGTTTGGGCACCACAATGTGAGTTATGAAGTACCTATTATGAACTATGAATAGGGCCTAGTATGTTCCATCAGTGTTGCTGGGAAGAATACAGTCAATGTTCTGGCACAAAATTTCCAGTCATTCCTAATCTAAAACAACCTAGGACTACATCCAACTGCAAGTGACAGAAAAACCCATGAAAAGATAAAAATTTATCTCTAATGTAAACATAAGCAGTTCACATCTGGTTTGGAAGCTTGATCATTATCAGAGACGTAGGCTCTTCTATTTTACACCTTTTCCATCCTTAATATGAAGCTTCTTTATCATGGTCCAATATGGATTCCCAGATTTCAGCTTAGCTGGTCACAACCACATTCCAGCCATTAGCAAGGAGAAAAGATAAGGAGAGATGTATGTCCCCTTCCTTTGAGAAAGTTGCACACTGGTTTCATTTGCTATTACCTAGAATTTTGTCACATGTTCATAACTAGCTTAGCATCTAGGCCTAACTCCACTTCCAATGAAAAGTACAGATTTTCCTTTTACTCTAGTCATTATAAGACCTGCCTCTCAGATATTGGATTCTGTCATCCTTCTGCTCAAAATCTCCCCAACAGCTTCTAATAACTCAGAGTAAAATCCTTATAGCTAGAAAACCCTACATGATCTCGCCCTTGCCTACTTTCTGTCCTGCTTGTTCCCTACTTGCTGATTGGGGTCTGGCCATACTGTCCCCTGAACGTACTGAGCTTATTTCCACCTAGTCTCTACGCTTGCTGTTTTCTCTGCTGGATTGTTCTCCCCCAGGACTTAACACAATTTGCTCTCCTACCTTTTCAGATCTTGAGTACTTGAATATCTTACCTCTTCAGATCTTAAACAACTGTAAGATATTCTTTGACCACCCTGCCAAACCCTCTATCTTCTTACCTTGCTTAATTTTGTCTATTGCATATATCAGTATGTAAAATCATATTTTCTATTTGTTTCATGTCTCTTTCACTAAAATGTTAACTCCATTAGTCTGGGAACTTTGTCTCTCTTACTAACAGTTTTATCTCCAGCAATAAGAGCAATGTCAGGCATAAAATAAGTACTCAATAAATAGTTTTTGAGTGGATGAATGAATGGATGGATGGATGGATGATTAGCTCAGTGAAGCTAGCCATGAAGAGTATATAACTGCCGGCCTTTGTTTCTATGCTTGCTAAGCAATCTTCCGATTTTAATTTAGCTTCCCATTTAAATTTGATTAATGGGGAAAAAAACTTGCCAGTCATGTTTGGACATTGGCTGACATTCTGGGTTTTGTGTGTATGTCTCGTTGCATTTGGTTGATGGGATTTTGTTCCTGAGAGGCAAATATGCCTTTGGGTTTAGGGTCTTGCCAGGTGACTCCTGATCTTGGTGAGTACTTTTTCTTGAAACAGCCGTAAGGACCCTTAACCTTGGATCATGGTAACCCCATCAAGGTAAAGGCCTTGTGTGAGACCCATCTCGATGAACAGCTTTTCTCCTTCTTTAACATTTCTAGGACTATTTTTATTTTTAACTCTTAAAACTTTTGAGGAACACATCTATCAAGTGGCACATATTACCAACTTACCATTTAGTCCCCTTCCTTGTACACCCTCCCAATACAACTTTAATTTCCTTTTTTCTTCCTTATCTTTAAGAAATAGTGAACACAGAAGTTAAAGGCAAAATCGTGAACATAGAAGTTTAATGCCAGGAATATGTAGATTCAAGTCCTGGCTTTGCTATCTTGTAGATGTCAGTTGACCTTTGGAAGCCTTGGTTTCCTCATCTGTATGATGAGAATAACAACAGTACCCACTTCTTAGGTTATTGAGAGGATTGAATGAGATATGCTTGTAAAGGCTTGTCACAGTGCCTAGCACAGAGTAAGCACTCAGTAAATGCCAGTTATTATTATTATTGTTGTTGCTTGGAATGAGTAAGAATTTGTGTTAGGTGAATTGAAAATGATGCTAATTCTGCTAACATTCTTAACAGCATAACCAACTTGGAGGAAGGCAAACTTTTTTTCCTTTAGAAATATCTTGGTTTTGATAAGTGTTTTGAGTGTTTGTGTTACTCTATTAAAAATAAAGATGGGCTGGCCAGTTAGCTCATTTGGTTAGAGCGTGGTGTTGATAACAGCGATATCAAGGATTCAAATTCCCTTACCAGCCAGCCACCCCCCAAAAAATAAAAATAATTAAAAATAAAGATGGGCTGGCCAGTTAGCTCATTTGGTTAGAGCGTGGTGTTGATAACAGTGATATCAAGGATTCAAATTCCCTTACCAGCCAGCCACCCCCCAAAAAATAAAAATAAGATGAGTTGGTCATATTTTTGAATTCCAACAAAGAAGAAATAGTGGCAAAATTTAGTGGGAATGATGTGTAAAGGGATCTCAAATCCAGATCTTTTGTGGAGAGTATGAGAGGAAAAGACTGGTTTAGTCTTCTCTTTTCTCTTGGAGGATATTTATCGGAGTTAAAAAACACAGTTTTCTTCCATTGCCTGCATTCTTCCCCCTCACCCCCACCTCAAGGTTTTTTTCTTTTGTTTGTTTTTGTTTCTGCCTTTCATTTTGGAGGCTTTCCTTAAATATCTGGTGAGGCTTGGTACTCCATTCAGACTTAAGTGTGAGGCACTGACTGGGAGCTCTGTTGCGATGAAGAAATTTGTGAACAGGGCATCTCTGTAGGACATCTACAAATGTGTGGGCATAAATTTGTGGTCATTTCTGTAGGACAGTGGGGCACTCAGATAGCTTTGGAATAGGGGGACTCCTCTGGGTCTCCATAGAAGGCTGCTCTGATGTCTTGATTGGGAGGAATAAACACAACTCCTCGTGTTCTGGCACCTAGAAGGGGTTACATGGCTGGAGGTGAGAGGTTCATTATGCCTAACTCTGATTAGTCCCTTATTTTCAGGCTGGTGACTCATCCCTGCCCTCTTTGTGCCAGAAGTCCTCAACTTTGGGGCCTCTCTGGTTCAATTATGGTAGAAAAAAAACCTGCCCTCTCCCTAAGGAGTAGAGTAGAGAGTAATTAGCTGGCTTCATAGGGTAGGGCTCCAGTGCTCTTCACTGCCGCTTCTCCTGTTGTCAGTCCCTTTTCGCATCTCTGCCTTTTTCAATACCTCCAATTCCTGAACCCTTCCCTGGCTCTACAGAGAGAATCGGCTTCTGTTTGGTGTTAGGCATTTTGATTTTAGGTTTCTCTGCTCTTCTAAGCCAGTTTTTACTTCTTCATCTGCTTTCCATCTTCACAAATTTAGCATTCTTTATCTGCAGTAGTCTCTCTCCAGTCTACTTTGTGCTTGTAGATTTATACCTTTTAAAAACTGTCCTTTTCTATAATTTTCAGGTGATTTCAGAAGAGAGAAGAGAGAAAAATATGTCTAACAGCTTAACCCTGAAGTTTTGATACTTCTTTTTAAAACTCAGATGATATTCTGGACATGGTTTTATTTTTAATTTTGAGTAAGATAATAAGTATTTTAATATATTTAATTAATATTTAAAAAATTAAATTTAGGTTTAATTCCATTGATAATTTCAGAGTCAGTATTATGGTTTCAGTATAAACAATGTGCAATTACATGTAATTGATTCAAAAAAACTGTCATAATTTTTCATGTTTTGTATATTATGAAAATTCTGCACAAAATTAATTTACAAATAAATCAATACCTTTCATAAAACAAAGACATTCTGTCCAGAAATGTTTATATTTTTAAACACAGTATTATAGCAAAACTTACAGATCTAAAAGTCAAGATGCTTATATGCATATCTTTTGAAATAAATCATCCCTGGAGATGGAAACCAATCAGGGGCAGTAGGAAAGTCTGTTTACAATTTTTAATTTCTGTATGAGAAATTCTGGGGCCGTTAATATCCAAGCATTCAGACCATAGGGACTTTCTGTTATAAAGATATGTATTCAGAACTTTTTTTTTTTTTTTTTTTTTTTTTTTTTTTTT
>NW_007727013.1:732554-740883 GCF_000696425.1 Galeopterus variegatus
TTTTTTTTTTTTTTTTTTTTTTTTGTCTTTTGTCTTTTTCCGTGTCCGGCAACGGATCGCAACCCTCAGTGTCGCCCCCGCACCGGACCGGGGACCGGCAACGGGATCCCAACCCTCGGCGCTGCTCCCGCGCCTCGCTCAGCCAGTGAGCGGGAACCGGTCTGTATGTGGGCAGCCAGTGAGCGGGAACCGGTCTGTATGTGGGATCCGAACCCTCGGGCGGGAGCGCCGCCGCGCTTCCCAAGCAGCGCACTATCCAGTGCGCCACCGGGCTGGCCCCTGTATTCAGAACTTTTAAAGCAAGAAAAGATTTACTTATGAAGCTTTCCCTCGGAGCTCTGAAGTTACACGTATGCTAGACTGGCTCCTTTTTTTTCTTCCTCTACATTTTCAGTTCAATTTTCAACTGCATTTCTCAGCTATTATTTTTGTTTTGTCTTCAGTATTCACTGTTGTTCTTCTGTTAAGAGTCAATAGATTGGCAGTTTGTCGAAAGACCAATTTGTGTGTTATGCTTTTCCTAGCACTTCTGTCAGGGAAGATTTAAAGAATTCTGAAATGAGGGCTGTCTCTTCTCTAGTTGGCCTGAAGTGGAAGTGGTAATTTGGATTTGCTTTGCCCATATTGGTAATGATTGTGCAGTCAGAGAAGTGAATTTTAAGGCATGAAATCGCTGCTTCCGTTTTACAGGGCTTGTGTTGCCTACGGGGAAAAACATATCTCTTGGTCTTTTAGGACTAAACAGAAGGAAAGCTTTCTAATCTTGGAATTGAATTTTTCTGAGGGCACACATATTTACATAAATTAGAAAGAAAAATCATTAGGGAATTTTATTATGAAGGACATGTAAGCTGATAAGACATCTAAAAAATCAAAACAAAGGAAAATTTCAAAAACAGTTGTGGATAAGCTATTAATTTATATCTCTTAACATCTTTTCCATTTCCTCATTAACCCTTTTTCTCTATGCTGATTATTCATATTTATGCTCATTTTTACTTAAGTAATTTGTGTTCTTTCCTCAGAAGTATATTCCAATATATGGAGTATATAATTATTGTTATAAATGGATATAATACTGGAATTTGGATTGCTGAGGAAGCAGGATGCCATCACATTATTATTTAGAGGATTTACCATGATTCTAATATATCTTAAGTTGTTTTGGTTCAAAAGATTATTTCCTATAAACTATCACACATCTTTTATTTTATCTCTTACTTCAGAATCTGAGTAGATGAAATTATGGCCCATCTTACAGATGCAACAAAAGTCTGTACGTAATTTACTGATCTGTGTCTATCAAATTTTCCTTTATGGGAAACTCCAGTACTCCATACGACAATCTGAAAGAGAAGAGCTCAAAAGTGACAGAATCAAGATGAAACTATCTCTAAGCCATGCAGGTCAATTTTAGCTGGAGAAAGTACATCTTATAGTAGTTAAGCTAATGGAAATTTTTCAATTTAAAAGAAAGGAGTAATGTGAGAAGATAACTTAAGGCAGCCTTACAGAAGTCACAGAGACAAACAGGGCTATGAAAGAAGTAATCATCCCTCGTGAGGAGATAATCTGAAGGTGAGAGATTTCATCTTATTCATATAGAAGTTATATTACTTTAGATTTCGTTGTTTTTTTTTTCAGAGGGAGAAGTCAACAAAACTAGAATCTAATCAGCTTAGGCAAGAAAGAGGAACTTATTGAAAATATACTGGGATATTTCTCAAGGATGAATTGAAAAACCTACTCTAGAGATAGGTATACAGTTAGCCTAGGGACCAACAATATCAGATCCTTCCTCTGCTTGCCTCTTATTTCTGCAGACCATCTTTCCCATGGGGAACACGGCTACCTAGTATGACGGTACTTCAAAAACTTTCTAGAAAAATAAAATTAAAAGGTAATATGAATCTTTCCATGAACTTTATGAAATACCTTCATACACCCAAGGTTTACATTTTATGTCTTCAAGCCTTAGGAACCACCTCGCTTTCCATCTTTTTTCCTATCTAAGACCCACATTCCTGGGGATGGGACTCACTGGCCTTGACTGGGTGAGGTGCTCACACCTGGCCCACAGATGATTAGCTGTGGCCTGAGGGAAGGGTCACGTTACAGCTACATTGTACTGCCAGGAGAAAAGAGAGAGGGAGGTGCAGTTCCTAGAATAAGCAGAGCGGGTAGGGAGATTATCCCAGCATTTTTCACTGCATAAGTACTTCTCCCAATCGTTTGATTCATGAGATTTAATTGGAAGAGTCAATTTGATGTTCTGGTACAAAAATCCCACTATCCCACTATTATATTCTGATAAGATACGAGTACCTGAAGATTTGCCAAGGTTTATTTTAACAATTTAGAGGAAAGTAGTATATTAGTATTAATTTTATAAATTTCTCTAATAAATTATTCATTTTGAATTGCAGTTGGAAGGCATCAATAAATCTAACGTAGTCCCCTCATTTTATAGAGGAAGACTCTAAGAGAATAAATAATTTCGCCAAAGTCACATGATAAGTAGTGAAAACATCCTTGCTGGAATCCAATTGTTATTTCTTATCAAATGCTACTATCTTGATCTCATTATTTGTTTGGAAATACTTTATTTTTTGCCAATAATCATTTAAGGATGATGGGTTCTTATTTATGCAATCTTTGAATCAGAGTGTGCATAAATTCCAGACTCACTGTGTCCAGTAGCAGCAAGACTTAGAGCAGGTCAGAACATTAGTCCAGAAATTGAGGAACATCAGTTCCATGCATTAATTCTACTCTCCTGAGTGAAAGACCACTTCTCTACAGAGATGACTTGCAAAGAAATCTGCAGGAAAAACCAGGATTTAAGCAGCAGATTTGGATTCTGTTAGATCCAAGGTAGTACTTTAATGCTAGATCAGGGTATATCACAATATAATATGGCAATGATGATCGGACCAATAAAGATTTCAAAGCAGGCAATTTGAGTAAGGGCCCTATGCATAGCAGACAGACAATAACAGGTGAACAAAGAATAATTCCAGATAACAGTGATAAATACCATGAAAAAAATAAAATGAGGGATGTGATAAAGAGTGATGGGATACTACTCAAGACTGGGGAATCAGGGAAATTCTCTCAATCAATGAATGATTCAATGAAAGGGAAACTCAAAATAAAAAAACATCAATAATTTCAATAATAAACCATATAATTATATCAGTCAAAGCAGAAGATGATATTTGATAAAGTTCAATATCCAGTCTTAAACACCCCTTAAAATTGAGATATAGGATTGTTCTTTCTTGACATTGAAAAAACCCTAAGAATGTAAAATTAAGAGTTGACTTTATAAATTGTAGAGAAAATCTAGCAACATTTCCCTTTAAAAAATGAGCAAAGCAAAGGTGCTCTTTGTCACCAATATTTTCCAGTTTAATACCCCTAATTCTTTTCATCACAATAGGACCTCCAAAAGAAATAAGAATCAAATATTGTGGGAAAAAAAAGGAACTATAAATGTTTTGAAGAAATAGAAGAACAAAATTAAGCCATCCCAACCTCCTACAAAACTATTAGTGATATTGAAAACATTTGTGAAATGGACAAATACAAGATAAATCTGCAAACACTCATATCATCCCTAAATATCAGTAATAACCATCTAGAAAAGATAACTGAGAAGAGATCTTATTCACAATGTCGATAAATTATGAAATATATAGAAATTAATGTGGAATGTGAAAGGGATATGAAGTAAACTATGAAATACTTTAATGAAAGAATTAAAAAAATGAATGCAGATACATTGTATAACTGTGACTAGTGAAGATCATGTTTCCCAAATTAATATATAGATTTAGCAAATTCCCACCAAACACCAAGGAATACTTTATAGAGCTTGATAAAACGATTCCAAAACTGTTTTGGTAAAACAGAATAGGCAGAATTATCAAATAGTACTCTAGGAGGAAAAAAATAATAATAATAAGGAAGAACTATCGTTGGTAGGTAATAGAAGTTTAAAGGAAATGAGTGGAAATGATATGGAACTAGTTAAAAAATGAAGTAAGGGGTAATCGAATAGATAGGTAACCTAGTTTACATATAAGTTTAAGATATAATGAATTCAGCCTACCCAAATGATGGAAAGGAATCCTGATTTAAGAACTAGTAAAAAAAAAAACCAGTGCTATGGTTTGAATATGTCCCCGAAAAGCATATGTTGAAAACTTAATCCCAGTGCAACTGTGTTGGGAGGTGGAGCCTAATGGGAGGTATTCATGTTCCACCCTCATGAATGGATTAATGCTGATTATAAAAGGGCTTGAGTCTGTGAGTTCAATCTCTTGCTTGCTGTCATACCCTCTTGCCCTTCCACCTTCCACCACAAAATGATCTAGCATGAAGGCCCTTGCCAGGTGCAGTGTTCTCAACCTTGGACTTCCCAGCCTCCAGAACTGTAAGAAATAAATTTCTTTTCTATAAAAAGTGCCTCATCTGTGGTATTCTGTTATACCAACACAAAATGGACTAAGATGACCAAGTAGTAATATGGAGAAAAATTAACTTTGAGTTTCACCTCACACTACATTTTTATTTATTCTGCAAGAGGCTGCATATCAGAACTTTACGCTTTTTGAGAGCTGGCATGAAATCATTAAAAAGTTGCCAGCTGTTTTCTTTTTGTAGAAGTGGAGTCATCAACTTATCTTTGAAGCAGATTTTCTTTGTTTGGGGGAAATCAACAGAATGGACCTTTTATTATATGAATGTAGAACTTTTTGCTTCTGGAGGAAATTGAAGTTTCCAGTAACTGGCTGACATATTTAGAAGTGTAAACTGTGTTTATTGGCTGGTGTATAACTTTTTGGAATCAGAGGTAAAAGATATGTATCCTTGGAATATGGATTTAGGCTGAACTGTCCTTGCAAAGTACTATTTATTTATTTTGAAAGAGTGCGTGCGTGCGTGCGTGCGTGTGTTTTCTAAGTAATTGCTTACAGTAGATAATCACATGGAACCACGCCAAGAGTGTTGTGTAGGTCTGAGCTCTTTAAGCTGCACATAAAAAGTGTGAAAGGGAACCGGTAGGACTAAGCTTGGTACAGCAAGGCTTGGATTGATCATTGGTGCCTCTTGCATGGTGTTATATAAGACAGAATAACTCAAACCTGGGAAATGCACTGCTGACTTTTATCATTGCCTTGTCAGAACCATGGGAGCCAGAATACACTCTGCATGGGCAGGTGTTCTCACTGTCAATTGTTTGATTTGTTTAACCCATTTAATCTTCGCAATAGCCAAATGAGGCAGGGCATGGATTTGGAGAGAAAAGATCTCTCTTTGAATGTCTGTATCTCCATCTTTTTCTTCTCTCTCTCTCTCTCTCTCCACACACACATGCACACACACACACTCTCCCACTTCACTTCCACCATAGGGGTTCTTAGGGCCAGTGCTCCAGAGTGTGGAGATGCCTGGAGATTTTCTGTTGGTGAGAGTGAGCTGTCCACTGCTCCAAGGGGTGTTCCAAACGTAACCCCTAGTAGTTACTGGAATCTACTCTGTACTGTACTTCTTTCATACCCAAATCTGCAGTAAATTTTTGTTGTTTTATTCTTGTCTTGGCTGTGCTTTGGAGAATTAAGGGAGGGATCAGAGTCCATGCTTGAAGGGAAACTAATAGGGCCGAATGGCATTCTGGAGAAGCTGATTATCAGATAGCAGGAGTGACCCACTGTACTCTAACAGTGGTGATAAATGATCATGAGGACTGTTGTAGTGGAATGTGAAATAGGTTCATGGGAGAGAAATCCCATGGAAGAATGGGTTTCTTATAGCCTATGGAATGCAGGTTCATAGTTTTTTGTCTATTAAAAAAAGTCAACATATTATGTAATCCAGATTTGTGTGATCTGTGGACTAATGGGGCCAATTCACTTGTTCCTTCACTTATTCATTCCACAAATATTTATTGGTTTTTCATTACATGCAGTAACTGGGCTAGGCATGTAGATACAATGATGACTAATAGAGTCTCTGCCTTTAGAAGAAAATTATAGGAAGTTAAATATTAACAAATCAAATTGTTAGAAAATAAGAAGAAAAGAGAAGAGAACAGAGAAATAAAAAAATAGAAGATGGATACACATGACTATATAAGCATTTAAAATGTCTATAAAATGAGAAACAGTAAAGGAAGCTGAAAAAGAAAACAAGAGACTGAAGGAATTACTTGTACTAAATGTGACAGATCAAATAGTAAAATTTTGAATGTGTCAGTCTTTAGTCAAAGCTAAAGCCTAACACCCAACCCATAAAGAACAAAAAGACACTAACAGCATTCAAATAAGAGAAAATAATCAACCTAAAATAAAATTGTAATAGCAATTAAATAAATTCACATTGAACACAGCAATAAGGTAATATCTCACACTTAATAAATTAAAAAGTATAAGAAAAATCATAAAACTGAATGAAGCTGTGGAAAGATAAGCACCCAGGCATTGCTACTGTCAGTATAAATTGATACAATATGGTAATTTAAAAAGTGACTTAGCATTAAATATTAAGAGCATAAAAACATAAATGCCCTTTGCAACCGAAGATTTATTGTAAGTCAAAATCTCACTATTAATAATGGTTACCATCTAGAATACTTACTTTCTGCCAGGCACTTTTCTAAGTCATGTACATATATTAACTGATTTAATCTTCAAAGCAGCTATCTGAAGTAGGAAATTTTATTATACCCATTTTACACATGAGGAAACTAAGGTACAGAAAGGTTAAATATATTGCTTATGATTACATGGTTGGTCAATGGCAGAGCTGAGATTTGAGGCTAGATAATGTGGCTCCAGAGTCTGGACTCATTATCATCACATTTTGCTGCTTCATTGGAAGAAAAAAACTTATATACAAAGATGCTTATGGCATCATCATTTATAATGTAAAAAGAAAAAAAAAAGTGGGGGAAAACAACATGTTCCACAGTAGGAGAATTGTTAAATATACCAGTATTATGGCATGTTCATTCAATAGATAGTTATTCAACCAGAGTTGTTCGGAACTGTGGCAATGGTGTGGGCCACAGACTTCACAAAAATATTACTCGTCCTTTTGCAGTCTGCCATATGCCCCTACGTATTTGAGAGATTCGTAAGGACCAGAAGGCCCTGTACCAAATGGACACTCCAACATTTTCTGCTGCAGCAGTCCGTGGCTCCATATATCATGTCAGTAGATGGACTGATTGTTGCTGGAGTCACAGTTATTTACGAGTATAAATTACCTGTTCCCTGGATACTTTAGCCACACTTAATGAACTCATACATTTCTTTAACCTCATCTTCCATCCTTGTTATCTTATGCAAGTAATTCTGTTTCTTACCATGAATATATTAGCATAGTTATCAACATATTTCTTATCATAAAAGGCTATGAAGATCTAAGTAGATTTTTGTGTTGTAAATGTTAGGAAAAGAGTTTCAAAATGTTAAAAGTAATTTTTATTTATGCAGAAACAGAATTGAAATGAGGAAAGAAAAAACACATAATTTGTGTATTTTTGCATAAAATCTCTTTATACTTTTTTCTATTAATAACAAAAATGATACATCTTATTTATTAGATGCCTACCATGTGCCAGGCACTATGCTAGGTTCGCAAAAAAAACTTATTGATTTGGGCCGGCCCGGTGGTGCACTGCTGCAGTGCGCCGCTTGGGAGTGTGGCGGTGCTCCCGCTGAGGGTTCGGATCCCACATACAGACCGGTTCCCGCTCACTGGCTGAGCAAGGTGCGGGCGCGACACCAAGGGTTGCGATCCCGTTGCCGGTCCCGGTCCGGTGCGGGCGCGACACTGAGGGTTGCAATCCATTGCCGGACACGAAAAAAGACAAAAAAAAAAAAAAACTTATTGATTTTAATCCTCCCAATAGCCATATAAAGTGGGTACTATTTATTATCATCATTTTACAGATGAGAACACAGAAGCTTGGAGAAATTGAGCAACTTGCCTCAGGTCACAGAAGTCATAAGTGGAGGAGCCAGTAGCTAAACTCAGATCTGTCTGAATCCAGAGATCAAGATGTTAATCATACTGATACTATCTTTTTCTTCCTTTTCTTTCTCAAAAATACATTTAGAGTTACTTTCTCTAATGTTTACTTTTATGATGAAGTTCTGACTCTGTGGTTACAGACAACATTATAACCAGTTGCCTTAGAAGTGAAGAGGATGTCATAAATTAAAACTAGAAGTGGCTTACAATATCGAACTCCTTTGAAGAGAACCCTGCCATATGATCAAATCAAGAAGAAAAACCAGTAAAAGAATGTAAAAGCAGA
>NW_007727013.1:741356-743642 GCF_000696425.1 Galeopterus variegatus
GGCGGGAGCGCCACTGCACTCCCAAGCGGCGCACTCTCCAGTGCGCCACCGGGCCGGCCCGGGGAATAAAGTTTTGAAATTACCTAAATATGAATTGATTTCAAATGCAACTCTTCCAGAAGAATCTTTTTTCCTTCTTCAACTGGCTCAACCATACAGAGTACAACCTTACACACAGTAATCTCACTCATACCAAAGACTTTACCATTTAACTCAAAGGCTGACACCTGTCCCAGAGTGGTAAATTATACCATTTTTGACAGAGCTCTACCATACTCTGCCATAAGTAGCTTCCAATATTTCTCTTAGTTTTTCTTTCTTACTTTATCTTATTCTTGTATTTGTGATTTTAAAAAGTTCTTACAAATGTAGGAAAAGACTGATTATTCTGAAGCCATAGTAACAAGTAGCGACCATAACTGGTTTTAAACCTGTTCTATCAAACAACCACTTGCCTCAGTAAACACAATTTTACAAGTCAGCCACTCGGTGTCAATGTCTCACTTCTGAAAGTCAGCCAATCAGGGACAGACTTACTCCAATAAGCATGCCTCTGAGTGCTACCAAATCAACATTAGTCTCACCTGAATAACCACATTTCTATAGGTGATGTCAAACTACTTATGTTTCTGTAAGTCAACCAATTTCTGAACTCCATGCTTCCCAAAAACACTGTGTAGGATCAGCTCTTTGTTCTGCTTGACCAGACTGTGCCTGACCCTCACCATTTACTATAACAAGCAATAAGTTAGCTTTGTCTTTTTATTTCAGATATTGAATGGTGGTCTCTTTCTCTTTTGAAAATTGTGGAGGTTCCACTGAAATTGTTTTGGAGACCTTCGTTTGGCAGCATTTCAGGGGACTGTCAGGCCAACATGTGCGCTTACTGGGCCCCTTGTGCCAAAAATCCTATTTACCCTTTAGCAGATATGCTGCCAAGTGAGTTAGTTTCAACAATAATCTGATCTCTGACTTGTTTTATTGAATTCTTATTGCTGAATTTATTTTGTTAGTCTAGGACTTGTAACCCAAATTAGGTCTTCATTTAAGTCCAAGTCTTTGTATAAAGCAATTAGACCTTTTGATTTAAAGGTGCACCATATAGTAAATAATTAGACCTAAGTCTTTGTGTAAGACAAGTAGACCTTTCGTTTTGGAGGTATGCCTTTTGATGTATATATTTTTTTATTAACTGGCTTATTCTCCTGCTACTTGCCTCATTTTTGCTGCTGTTTGTCTATAGGTACAGTCTTCTTTCATGTGTTTTTGTTTTGTCCTGGACCTTTATGTTGAGTATATAAGGGAGTGTTCCACAGGGCACATATGGAAGTATAGGCCTGATAAGTTTTCAACAAAATAAATCTGGCCTTGAGGGACAATGGTTGGAGGTCCGTTAAACCAATCAATTGCTTGATAAATTATAGGTTATGTGTTTTTTACTACAATAAAAAAAGCCCAGGCTTATTATACATTAAGTAGTCCATTCTCTCTTTAAAATTCAATCCCTTACCTAATTGTTCATTTTGTACAAATGACTGAACTGTGGTCTTCTCTACTGTATTTCAATTTACTAAAATAAAAAAAATAAATATATAAACTAATAGTTGGCATGCTTTTAAAATAATTATCTTATTTAAAGTATGATAAAAAAGGTTTTTAAATCTTACTCAGGTAGTCTTTAAAAATAAACAGCAAGCACATTAATTACTTGATGCCTTGATGATATCTAAAATAATTCTAATAAAGGTAGATACTTATGGTAAAATAGGTACTATAGAAGCTAGAAATATATTGAAATATTTTAACAGAGTAGCACACTAAACAGACTGGCTAAAGTCCTTATGCAAGGATCTCATATAAACAACAATGAGAAAATAATAATAAATTCACAGGGAGCTCCATGAAACAATCCATCACGGTAGGGACAAATTTGCCACAGTATTATTAAACACTGACTGAAAAACTTCTCTAGTATAGCAAGAGACACGGCCAGTTCATGTCTTATGTATAAATTAAGTTGAAAATATTGTAAATGTCAGGCATGGAATAGAACCATGGCCTAAGTGATCCTTTGAGCATCCCCAAATGAATTTTATACAATTGTGTCCCTTTCTGGTTTATGAATGTGTACTAATAACAGTACATTTATTTTCTGGATGGGTTGAAACATTTCCCTATCAAAACCCATAGCTCTCACAGTGGCAAAAAAAAATCCAAAACCAAAACAACAATACAACAAAACAAAAGCATGATTAGATTTTGTGTTATTTATTTAGAATATTCCAA
>NW_007727013.1:743912-746012 GCF_000696425.1 Galeopterus variegatus
GGTTGAAACATTTCCCTATCAAAACCCATAGCTCTCACAGTGGCAAAAAAAAATCCAAAACCGAAACAACAATACAACAAAACAAAAGCATGATTAGATTTTGTGTTATTTATTTAGAATATTCCAGTTACCTATTCCATCATACAGAGACACATTTAACTAGAATGCTTATTCATATACTTAAACTATGTAAGGCTTTTCCCATTACTCATAAGCTTTTTTGTCCTTACCAATCTCGATCCTCTGAAAAAATGAAAAGGCCTTTAATTCAACTGAAAAATTATACCCATTAGGTATCTTAAGTTGATGTTTTCCAGAGAGCCTTTGGAAGCAGATGGTTCACAGAAGTTGACTACTAACTCAAGATCTTCAGAACAAGCTGATGGAGTAGAGAGTTTTGGCCCAAAATTATTGGAAGAAGTTTCTTCTATATACAAGGTTACTTCAAAAGTTCATGGAAAAATAGAACTGAAAGATAAATACGAATCTTCCCATGAACTTTCTGAAGTACCCTTGTATCGTCATTGCATATTCTTGTATGTTATCTTTTTGGTTATATTTTTCTCCTTTGTTACTTTAAGGTATTCCACTTCTAACTTAGCCTGTCATATTCCCCTTACTAGTAATAATTACTTGCCTAAGTCTAGACCAGGGTTTGGAAAACTATGGTTTGCAAACCAAATCTGGCCTGCCACCTGTTTTTGTAAATAAAGTTTTATTGGAACACAGCCACAACTTTTTTTTTTTTTTTTTTACATATTATTTATGGCTGCTTTTGTGCTACTATAGCAGAGTTTAGTAGTGACAAAGAATGTTTGGCACACAAAGCCAAACATATTTAAAAACTCTCTTTTTACAGAGAAAGTTGGCTGACCCTTGGTCTAGACAATTATCATCACAGCTGTATAATTTGGCTCTTCCCAACTATTATTAGTTCAGCCATTTTAATAAATGATGTAAGAGTATATTGCTCTAACTTTACTAATAGTGATAATCTTTGCATACAATACATAAATGAAGTAAAATGTCCTTTCACCAGACTAATTACAAAATGAAAACAATAACTATTTGTCACACAATACTCAGAAAACGTATCTGCAGCTCCACCAAAGTTGTATTACCTCTTGTACAGCCTTTTGCTCTTTTTCCTATAAAGGAATCAGACTCTTCAATGCCAATGCAGGACTGAGGTTAATTGTTCTATTGAATTATNCTTTCACCAGACTAATTACAAAATGAAAACAATAACTATTTGTCACACAATACTCAGAAAATGTATCTGCAGCTCCACCAAAGTTGTATTACCTCTTGTACAGCCTTTTGCTCTTTTTCCTGTAAAGGAATCAGACTCTTCAATGCCAATGCAGGACTGAGGTTAATTGTTCTATTGAATTATTAGTTTTTCCATTTCTAGGGTAAGATTCCTGTGGTAGTCAGTTTCCAATATTGTCCCTGATTCTCACCTCTTGGTATTCATGATTTTGTACACTGTACCCCTCCTACATTATGCCAGCGTTGATCTGTGTGACTAATAGAATATGACAATCATGATGGTATGTCACTATCAAAGTTAGGTCATAAAAGACATATTTTCTGCCTTGCTCGCTCGCTCTCATATCATTTACTCTAGGGGGATTTAACAGTCACGTAATGAGCAGCCCCATGGAGAGTCCTATGTGGCGAGGAACTGAGACATTCTGCCAACAGCCAGTGAGAAACTGAGGCCTCCAGTCAACAGCCAGGTGAGTGAGCCTTCTTGGAAGTGATCCTACACCCCCATTCAAGCATTCAGAGAACTGCAGCCTCAACTGACATCTTGACTGCCACCTCATGAACCACCCACATACGCTCTTCCGGATTCATGACCCTCAGAAACTATGTGAGATATATTCTTGTTTTCAAGCTGCTAAATTTGGAATACTTTGTTATAGAGTAATAGATAATTAATACAATTTATCAACATCTTAAATGGATAAATAGATATCTCCTTTCAAAGAGTGCAAAAGTGTAAAACCTTTTGTGGGGAGGGGATCCTGAGAATAATGATCCACAGGAGTGAAACTACTAGAGGCATTCATTAAAAATTTGTTCCATTGGGCC
>NW_007727013.1:746825-754002 GCF_000696425.1 Galeopterus variegatus
GTTCCATTACTTTGCAAGCTTGAGGCACAACAAACCAGTTTAAATTCCTTAAACCAAGTAGTTATAGAAAATAGAATGGCTTTGGATTTTCTTTTGGCTGCCTGGGAAAGATTCTTTACCATTATTAACACTGTATGTTATACCTCAACACTATGGGTGAATTGGAATAATCTATATCTAAGCATTAAAAAAAAAAAAAAGAAAGCACCCTACCTTTGAGACTTATTTTCATGATCACGTCTGGGAAATTTGGGATTATAGCTCTGAAATGTCTTCCAGACCCTTCCAGTTATATTTACTGGCTTCACTGTTCAGTGTCTATTGTTCAGAGTCTTCAGTACTTTTGTGCAGAGGCACTGTCCCGACAGATGATTCAACATATGATTCAAAGACAAAAGCCAAAATAAAAATTATGTGGATAGAAATGTAAACTGAAAATTGAATCTCCACCGATGAAACCTTACCTTCAAGGAAAATTAACAACAGTGGTAAAAATCTGCTCAACATTTGAAGTTCTCTCTTGTGGCTTTGATTGAATGAAGACCAATAGGAAGGAATGAAAATAAAGAAGTTCCCACAAACATGGGAAAAGACTGATTTTTTTTTTCCTGTAGCAATGGAAACAAATAGCCACAAAAACCAGTTTTAAACCTATTCAACCAGTCAAGAATAACTTGCCTCAGTAAGCCCCTCACTCATGAGAGTCAACCCATCAGGGACAGACTCACTCCAATAAACACACTTCTGAGAGCCAACTAATCAAGAACAGTCTCACCTGAGTAACCATGCTTCTACAGATGATGTCAACCCACTTACACTCCTGAATGTCTGTCAATTCCTGACACTACATGTTTCCCCCGACAAAAACCCTGTGTAAGGTCAAGTTTGTTGTGCTTGGAGAGACTGTGCCCGACCAGCATAGCCCTCCCTTACTATGAAGCAATAAATTATCATTTATAAGCAATAAATTCAGCTTTTTCTTTTATTTCAGGTACTGAGTGATGGTTTCACTGTCCTTTGGCAAACTCCCCTGATTCTTTTATCATTTTTAACCTCTTCTTGTTTAATAGTACTAATAGTGATAGTAATCACGATGATGATGATGATGATTTTTTAACTTCCACTTACCGTATGCCGTGCAATGTGCTAAGGGCTTTAAATGCATTTCCTTAATCATTGAGGACTACCAATATCTGGCTATCTGGCTACCAGAGACTTTTAGATTTTTAGGTAGCTCTCAGACCTGAAGTTATTAGCTCTGGCTTATTTACTGTGCCAATCATTTGCTTGTTTGCCTTCAAATCCACTCTTCACCCTTTTGCTGCTCTGCTTGATGTCACAGAGAGATTACTCATACAGATGAAGTTTTCCAGGCTCATCTGTCAGCTGGCTTCCAGCTCAGGTCTGCTAATGGGAATCTGTGGTGAAAGATGGAAGGCAGGAAAAGAGGAAGGGAGAAGGCAGGATATTTCTCTCCTTCCTGCTTCTGAAGGTGGCTTGAGCAATAGCTGTGTTTCCTTCCACTGTTCCAGCACCTGTGAATTTGACTTATTTCTTGGTGGAGGCACGGAGCTGTAGCTATCCAGGTTGTCTCAAAATCCTGTTTGGATTCTCAGCTTTTACAACACCCGTATTAGGTTTCTTCTTTTTAAAACACCTGGAGTGCTTTCTAACTTCCTGGACCATTGGAACAATCAGCAAGAGCAAGTGATAGAAATCATACCTGGTAGAACTGAGACTTGAGATTTAGTTCCAGGTCTGCCTCTGAATCACCTGTGACCTCGAAACAATCACAGGTTGGTGCCTCAGTCTTGCTATCTATACAATGGAATTATTGATCTTTAAAAGGGACCCCAACCATGCCACCCAGTTGGAACTTTCTGTAATGCTGGTCTTGGAAGAACTGGTTCAACATTTACGAGAGTTATAACTCTTCTTTTGTCTCATGTAAGAATTTAAAAATTGCATTAAAATAGATATGCAGGGCCTTTGTTAAAAAAGCAGGAAAGAAGTGTCATTAGAATATTATAAATAAAGCTTTTTCTTAAAAAGTATTTTATTACTTATAAAATACGATAGAGGTAATAGTGATATATGAGTAAGAATATAACACAACATGCCAAAAAATTTTTTTGGTGCCATAATTATATTGAATACAATAAATAATAATGCTTTATTAATGCTATACCTTGATTAATCATAAGATTTTTCAGTCTTGACCATTTATTAGGTCATCAAAATTTAAGCTTTTAGCAATTTTATTTTCAATTGGTCCATTTTTTTGGTGCCATAATTATATTGAATACAATAAATAATAATGCTTTATTAATGCTATACCTTGATTAATCATAAGATTTTTCAGGCTTGACCATTTATTAGGTCATCAAAATTTAAGCTTTTAGCAATTTTATTTTCAATTGGTCCAATTGAAAGTGACATTAATTGCTCTTGGAAAATTACAGATCACAAATAATTTTTGATAATTTAAAATTTTGACAAGAATCTTTCTGCTGATGCATTTGTTATTGGAGCTGTTAAGAGTATTTTATAGCCTGTAATAAAATTTGGGATAAATTTCAGATAAATTATTTTGAAATAAAAATTTCGGTACATGTAGAGTTGATGATTGTTGTGGAATAATTTTTCTAAAAATATTTAATTCTTCATACAAATCAGTTTTATACAAGTCTAAATTTAATTTTAAATGTAAATTTGTACAATGGCATCTTAATGTTTCCTCTGACATTTCCCGTACCTTGTGAAGGTTGTACAAGAAACTAAATGTGGCTTCAGGATTTGTATAAAATTCGAAGTGCTGGTTTACGCATCTATGAAGATGCAATGTATCTTCAATTACAAGGAAAATATTAATTTTAAAATAGTCTTCCTCATTAATAATTTGTTCATCTGAAGCTTTATATGAAAGTAGTATACTTTTCCATCAATTGCCACAATCTTTAAATTTATTTTCTGTTTCTAAGCCTGTGCATATGTACTTCGCAGTGCTGAAGCAGCTTTCAAAACCTGAGATTTCTAAACTCTTTGAAGGATTTCAATAACTACTTGATACACTTACTTGCAATGTCCATATGTGCATTTTTATTTCTTGATACTTTACTGACAAAGTTTACTGCCTGTGTTCTGGCAGTTCCTTTCCCAGCCTCAGGCTAGAATTAATATTTGTGCAGATGCCACAGGGTCAGGCTCCAGGGACTGATGCACAAGCCAGCTTCCCACTGTGGGTCCCAGTGATTCCTGTGCACAGAATCCCTCCTTTCTCCCATGGCTGCAGCCACTGCCGTTGTTGCTATAGCTTTTGTGCTGCTGTCACCATCACTGCTGACAATCTGGGCCCAGGTCCAAGCCCAGCAGCCTTAGTCAGGTAAATATAATCTTTTTGAGTGCCCAAGACTTTGAAAGATGAGCAGAATACTGCAGAAGAAGAGCCAGGGATGTTTGTCTTCTTTATAAAATTATGTAAGAAATTTTTGCATCCTCAAATGTGAGAGACCTTGGTAGCAGAGACATTCTGGCACCAGTAAATCTGAAATCAGAGGCCCAGACACTGAGCTACAGATGCCCAGGAAACACCTTACCATTGCCAGGGGACATATGGGAGTGAGTATGATTGTTTCCAAGATGTTCAACAACATAATTAGTATTTATAGGTAACTGAGAATCTTCCAGAAGTGGTGTTAAATGAATTGGTGTGTTTGGAGCAAACCAATCCAAAGGTACTTTTTTGCATAGAATGCAGAGATGAGTGAGTTTGTGTTGACCTAAACGTATATGTATGTCCTCCAGGCCATGATGTCCTTTATCTCACAATATCTGACCACCTTGAGGAAACTTGAGTTTTCTTATATATACATGCATGGTATATTTAGTATTTCTTGAAGAGTCTACATGATTCATTCACTGTAGGCGTAAAATATATTGTACTTTTTTACAGTGATACATTTAAAAAACTTTTTGTTATGGAAAATTTAAAACATATGCAAAAGTAGAGAGAATAGTATAATGAACCCCTCTTTAGGTACCTATTAACTCAGCTTCAGTGATTTCATGATTGTTTTATCTGTACCCTCACCCACTTCTCTCAGTCCTAGATTATTTTGAAACAAATCTCAAATATCTCATCATTTTATCTGCAAATATTTCAATATGTATCTTTAAAAGATTAAGTGCCAGGATTTCACTTAAAAATTGAATGATAATTCTTAATATTATAAAATATTTATTATTTAAATTTACCTCAATTTTTTTTTCAGAATTTGAATCATGATACAAACAAGGTCCAAGTACGTATGCTAATAAGTCTCTTTTAATATATAATTGCCCCACCTCCTCTTTTTTCTTTTGCAATTTATTTGTTGAAGAAACCAGGTCATTTTGTCCTGTAGAATTATTCATCATCTGGATTTTACTTCTTGCATCCTGCTATGGTCTGAATGTTTGTGTCCCTCCAAAATTCATACACTGAAATTCTGACCTCTAAGATGATGGTTAGGAGGTGGGGCCTTTGGGAGGTGATTAGATCATGGAGGTGAAGCCTTTATGAATGGGATTAGTGTCCTTATAAAAGAGGCCCAACAGAGACCTTTTGTCCCTTATACCACGTGAGGACACAGCAAAAAGATAACTTTCCATGAACCAGTAAGTGGGCCCTCACCAGACACCCAATTTGCCAGTGCCTTGATCTTGAACTTTCAAGCCTCTAGAACTGTGAGAAATAAATTTCTTTCTTTTTTTTTTTTTTGTCTTTTTTGTGACCGGTAAGGGGATCACAACCCTTGGCCCGGTGTCGTCCGCACCACGCTCAGCCAGTGAGCGCACTGGCCATCCCTATATAGGATCCGANTTGTCTTTTTTGTGACTGGTAAGGGGATCGCAACCCTTGGCCCTGTGTCGCCCGCACCACGCTCAGCCAGTGAGCGCACTGGCCATCCCTATATAGGATCTGAACCCGCGGCAGGAGGGCCGCTGCACTCCCAAGCGCCGCACTCTCCTGAGTGCGCCACAGGGCCGGCCCTAAATTTCTGTTGTTTATAGGCCACCCAGTTTACTGTATTTTTTTATAGCAGTCCAAATGAACTAAGACATATCCCTAAGTGTTATTTAACATGTTCTGCTCTTCCTTGTATTTCTGTAGGCTTGAGATTTATCTTTGATTATATGGCATGTTGTTGCTTCATAGGTGGTCTTGTGTACTTCTATCCAGATGCAATAATGTCCCTTTTTTGTGATGTTAGCAGGCATTAAATCTTTCTTCAGATCCATTATTTCATGAGGGTTTACAAAATGGCTATATTTAAATTGTATGTTTTTTTATTTATTAGGTGGACTATTTCTATAACGAGAAACTTCTCTGTGTAAAAGATGGTTATTGTGTTAGGGAGCAGCCTTATAACACAAGGTTTGTATCCCTGTTCCAATCAGCTGCTCCCCCACCCCCACAGAAGATGGTTATTGTGGTCAGAGGTATAGTATACATAAAAAACAACAACACTTGTGCTTTGATTCTTTCTCTTTATTTACCAGTTTTCAAAATAATGAATTGTTTCCAGCATCCTCAAAATGTGACCAATTTTTTTAGTATAATTATGAATTTGTGGATTTAAACTTACTTGATGTGTTTTGATCCTTATTAATGTTCAGATTTTCTGATCTTTGGACAGTGGGAACATGGATCAAGTTGGCACCTGACTCCTCTTGAGAGGACGCCGTTAATCTTTTATTGTTTCCTTCCTTTTTGGTATAATGTGATGTTCCAGCTTCAGCTGACACATTTTCTGTCCCAGATCTGGAATCAGCTGTTTCTCCAAGGTATCATGTGGTTTTTAGTGAAAATAATGTTTTGAAACTGCAATCAAATTTCTAGGCTTTTTTAGTGGACAGAGATAGAAATTTTTAAAAAATAAAATACATAATGAATTCATACCGATACCTCCAATTCATACTGATACCTCCAATTCCAAACTCAGGATTGTAGGTTTTAAAATTTAACATTACCATATAAGTATGATCTGTATCTTCTTCCTCCATGTCAAAAATTGGTTGATTCCCAAGGATACCAACATAANATTTTTTTAGTATAATTATGAATTTGTGGATTTAAACTTACTTGATGTGTTTTGATCCTTAATAATGTTCAGATTTTCTGATCTTTGGACAGTGGGAACATGGATCAAGTTGCCACCTGACTCCTCTTGAGAGGACGCCGTTAATCTTTTATTGTTTCCTTCCTTTTTGGTATAATGTGATGTTCCAGCTTCAGCTGACACATTTTCTGTCCCAGATCTGGAATCAGCTGTTTCTCCAAGGTATCATGTGGTTTTTAGTGAAAATAATGTTTTGAAACTGCAATCAAATTTCTAGGCTTTTTTAGTGGACAGAGATAGAAATTTTTAAAAAATAAAATACATAATGAATTCATACTGATACCTCCAATTCATACTGATACCTCCAATTCCAAACTCAGGATTGTAGGTTTTAAAATTTAACATTACCAGTCTTACATGATCTGTATCTTCTTCCTCCATGTCAAAAATTGGTTGATTCCCAAGGATACCAACATAATTACTCATTTTCTTTGTCCTATAAAACATACCCCCCAAAATAACAGAGTCAACACTATACCAACAATATGTTCACCAAAAACAATTTGATTATACAGTTGTTTTTTGTCTTTAGGGTCTTTCCCGCTAGGATCATATGATCATGTGTTGCAAAGTCACTTGAAATTTGTGTGATTGATTTTTAAATTTTGTTTTTGTTTTATAGGAATTAACTTTTAAATTTAATTTTGTTTTATAATTACTTAGAATATTTAGATGGCTTCAAAGTCAAATATACAAAATAAAATATATTCAGAGTAGTGTTTGCCCCTGCCTTCACTCTGTTCTGTCTATCCTAGAGCTAATTTTCTAAAAATTATTTTTTTTGGTTTAATATTTTTTTTCTAGATATTACAGTGTCTTAAAATATTATATATAGGGCCAACCCCGTGGCGCACTTGGGAGAGTGCGGCGCTGGGAGCACAGCGACGCTCCCGCTGCGGGTTCGGATCCTATATTGGAATGGCCAGTGCGCTCACTGGCTGAGCGCCGTGCGGAAAACACCACACCAAGGGTTGCGATCCCCTTACCGGTCAAGAAAAAGACAAAAAAAAAAAAAA
>NW_007727013.1:754569-756241 GCF_000696425.1 Galeopterus variegatus
GGTGATGGGGGCAAGATTAACCAAGTTTCAGGGAAGGTCCAGTTTCTTAGGATACATATTCATTTGTAATTACTTGCTTTCTCTGATGTTATTCCTATGGTAACAATATTGATAAAGACCCATTGCATTGTATTTGGTGAAAGAACTTGTACATAAGTTCATTTCAGTTCAATACATTTCAGCTAAAATTGTACAACTAATATATTTAAAATACTTTATGAGGTCCTGTGCAATACAGATGTGCAAAAGATATGGTCCTGCCCTCTATGACTTTCACAGCCAATGAGAAGGAGTGAAAAGAAACAGCCTCCCTAAAAATATACTTGTGGAAAATAAGTACTATAACGGATATAAGGTCAAAGGATAATGGAAACCCAGTAGAGGAAAAGTTGATTTTGGATTGGGGATATCAAGAAATTTTCCAGTCCAGTTCTAAAGTTCTATAGTATCTTCTTTCATTAGGTGGCTCTTGGGTAAGAATTCAACAGTTGGAGAGGCAAGGAGAAAGGGCATCTCAGGAAGAAGGGGACAGGTGACTTAGTGAGAGTGTGTTTGTGGGACTCATTCATTCATGGCTGGTCTCATCTGAATCATTTTTCAAACCAGAACTTGGGCCAAAACAACTCGACCTGCTTGATGATTTGGTATAACCAATCAGTTCCATATTCCAATTCTAAGTGGAATATGTTTAGATAAGGAGAACATATTTCCTCACATAGGCTTACATTCTCTAGAGTGCGATGGTTAATTTGATGTCACCTTGACTGGCCATGGAGTACCCAGATTAAATTTTACTTCTGAGTGTGTCTGTAAAGGTGTTTCTGGATGGGATTAGCATTTGCATTGGTGGGCTCAGTAAAGGAGACTGCCCTCTCCAATGTGAGTAGGCATCATTCAATTTGTGGAGAGCCTGAATAGAACAAAAAGTGGAAGAAGGAGGACTTCACCCCTCTTTTCTTCCTGCCTGCATGCTTGAGCTGGGACATCTCGTCTCATCTTCTCTCGCCCTCAGACTAAGATTTACATCATCTGCTCTCTTGGTTATCAGGTCTAGACACAGACTGGAACTACTCCACTGGCTTTCCAGGTCTGCAGCTTCCAGATGGCAGATCTTGGGACTTTTTAGCCTCCACAATAGCGTAAGCCAATTTCTCATAATAAATCTTTCTGTATATCTCTATCAGTGGTCTTCAAAAAGTTCATGGAAAGATTTGTATTATCTTTTGATTCCATTTTTCCATGAGTTTTTTGTTTGTTTGTTTGTTTGTTTGTTTATTTGTTTTTTTTCCCCCCTTTGGCAGCTGGCAAATCCAGGGACCCAACCTTGTACCTTGGTGTTATCAGCACCATGCTTTAACCAACTGAGCTAACCAGCCAGCCCTTCCATGAACTTTTTGAAATACTCTCATATCTATATCTTCTCCTGGTTCTGTCTCTCTGGAGAACCCTGACTAATATATAGAGTTAGCAATTAATTGTTTTTAAACAAGGCCTGTCTGTGAAAAAAGAGCCTTCTTTAAGATCCTGTTATTTCACAAAAATTTCAGTTGATATTTTCACAGCCCTAAAAGTGGAATAGTCAGGTGAAATGGGGAAAAATTGTTTTCAATTGTTCTAAATAGTTGTAAGGCACCATCCATTATAGTGCTGCTTTTCTTTTTGCAGTGCTACT
>NW_007727013.1:757145-759448 GCF_000696425.1 Galeopterus variegatus
CCCTAGCTCAGATGGGCTTGGCTGTGAAGGACATTGAGACTTCATTAGCCTTGGGAAGGGGCAAAGGAACGGCAGGGTTGGCTGGACCCAAAGGAGTTCTCTGTTGGCCAACATGTACTATCCAAATAGTCAAAGCAAATAATTTAGAACGGACAGAGTCAAGAAATCCTTGCCCAAAGGAACCCCCTGATAGATGGGGCAGTACAGCAGGAGTTTTCAGCTGGCAACAATATTGGAAATCTGATAAAGGACCAAATATGGGTTCAAGGTATCCCATTTGCTTGTCTTGGAATCCATGGGATAGGTTTGACCACTTGAGGGAAGTTAGTGGGCTGAGGCTCAGGACAGGCCTCTAACCCCAGCAGGGAAATGAGAGTCAGGAAAGCCCAGCAGAATCTCAGTTTTACAACCAGGATAGCATAGTGGAAGCAGGAGGGAGCTACTTGACCTGCAATGGCACACCAAGTCTATGTGCCAGCCTCCCATGGGTGGAGGCTCAGGGTCTATTTACAGCCAAGTTGCCAAGGCCCAGCTTGCTTGGGTAGTCTCAGGATCTGTGGCTAAATCTGCAGAGTTGGGGAAAGAAGGCCCTCACATTTCTCCCTTAGGAGGGGAACTAGGTGTGGCTGGACCAGGCAACAGTGACATGCACATTGGACAAATCCATTCTTGCTACTTTTCTGTTTATGCTCTCTGAGCCCTCTTTTTTGGGTTTAAGTTCTACTAAGGCTCTTATTGGTTATGGCCATAGGACAAGTCATTTAGCCTCTGCTATCCTCAGTTACCTTTAGAATAAAATAGAAATTATATTGAATTCATAGAGTGGTTGTGAAGATTAAATTAAGGGATTACAAAGATTAAACTAAGTGATTACAAAGTTGGCCTTAATATGAATTAGTTGCTCTTTCTTCCAGTACTTCTAGGTCAGATATTATATGTTATTCTTATTAAAAAAAAAAAAGGCTTATCTACCCTCTTCTCACCTTAACAAAGCAATAATGATAATACTTTATATGTGGTCTACAGTTTCCCAAAACTTTGTCTATTCATTACCTCAGCTGATTTTTCTAACAATCTATTGAAATAGGTGGCAAAATATTATTTTTTAGATTTCTGTTAATATTTAATATTAACAAAAATATATATATCCTAAAATTCCCTATTGCATAGAGGCAAGGGAAAACATTGCAAATTGTTAGGAAAATCTAAATTTGTCTAAACATGTATGTTGAAAGCAGAGAAGAGATACTGGGAAATAGATGATTGAAGACAGGTTGAATTGTATCCTGGATACTGTAATAATGAGGACACAATCAGCCATTGAACTTTTAATTATTACTTGAGTAATGTTAATAAAAATACTTTTGGGTATATTTGAATGCCAAATTGTTATTGACTATCCAAAAAGTGGTTTTCCTTGGGTTTCTAGATAGTAGTTTTCACTTATAAAAATGTCTAACATCTCTGAAAGAGTTTCTGGCCAAGGCGTATTACTGTGTTCAATAGTAGCAGAATGCTAAAATGCTTTTTAACAAGACAGTTCTTTACTGCTTTTAGGATGCTTTCGACTATTTTCATTCTAAACTACTGAAGCATACACTTATGGAAAAGCAAAGTATACTTAATACATAAGCTAGTTGACAGCAGAACTCTGAGGAAATGAGACACTCAGCAGGTAAACATTTGTCTTTGAGGTTAACCTTCCCTTTGTTTTAGGATAGACCACTTGAGTGGTCCTTTAGCAATGTATTTGTAAGACAAATACCCATCCATTTTTCTCGGGGAAGCCCAGAATGTAGGGTACTAACCTCAAATGCAAAAGCTTCTGAGAAAGATATTAAGTTGTCTGTTTTATAATGTAAATGTAGTATATTAGCAAGTTAATGAAAAAAATTTCACCCAAATCTGGGTTTATACCNCTGGGACATTCAACTTCAATGTGTCTCACTCACATGACTGGTAAGTTGGCTGTTGGCTGGGGGGTCTTAATTCCTGGCTACATGGGCCTCTCCACAGGGCTGCTTGAGTGTCCTCACAACGTAGTGTCTGAATTTTCCTAAAATGAGTTATCCAAGAGACCAAGGTGGAATCTGCAATTCCATTTATGATCTATCCTTGAAAGTCATACAAGCCTGCTATACAAACTTCCGTTCTTATCTGTGACGCTCCAGTTAAGCCATGTCTTAATAAATTGTGACACTCTTGAGTCTTTGCAGCAGGTAACCTGTTTTCAGCATGGGCACTTTTCATTTGTGGCAAACCCTTACAGGGTCTCCATGGTGAAGCAAAGCCTCATCTTGCCC
>NW_007727013.1:760950-772295 GCF_000696425.1 Galeopterus variegatus
TGTAAATGTAGTATATTAGCAAGTTAATGAAAAAAATTTCACCCAAATCTGGGTTTATACCGTCCATTGCCTGGAAATGATCGTATTAGTGGAATTGGGTGTCCTTTTGTCCAAGTAGTGTTCATTCAATATTGGGAACTATGGCAGGAAGGTTATATGGGCCTGGACTTCCTCTCTCTTCGAGGCAAACAGAAGTCTGTGGTAAGGATGTAGAACAGCTTGAAGCAGCACTAGCTGGACCAGACCATTGGGGTCCTACACAGGAGTTATTTAAAGTGGAACAGCCCTGATTTGGGGAAGTGTTTAAGGACTCCCGTGATTGTCCCAGGTGTATTTTGGGATAAGGACAACATCTCCTTGGAGGAAATGGGTGCTCATGCACCTGCCATCCTGAGGTGGGAAAGAAATGGGAATTGGACTGGGGAGAGAAGGTGCTCCCTTCTTTTGGGGGGTCAAAGAGGGAATTGAGCTTGGACTTGGAAATATCAAAAGGTCTGAAGATTCCTATGGATGGTGCACAGGTGGCCTCACTCCCATCAGGAAAAGACTTGTGGGAGCTGGGTAGAGGAATCAACTTGTGTTTGGGCTGTGACTCTCAGAGTAACCACCTTTAGTCATAGGATGGGCTGCCTTTTAGGTATATTCTGTTCTCTTTAATTCTTTAGTGAAGCCCTGTTTAAGGAGACAGCCCTTTCCTAGATGTGCCTGGGGGCATTAATGTTTGTGGCCTACGTGAACTGGGAAAGCAGAAAGAGCCTGGGACAGGTGGTGAGGTGTGAATGGAAATGCTGTGCACAGAGTAAAGCAATTATCCTGAAAGAGCCTTCTGGCTGGAGGAACCTGAAGATTTGTGGAACCTGTCATCATCTCTCAGGCTTTCACTGCTTATACTTGAGGGAGTAATGCAATGGAAGATGAGACTTTCTGCTTTTACAGTGATGTAGGTCAGATTATTGTCATCTCGGCATTAAAGTGAAGGCTGCTCCTTGAAAGCTGGAGAATTTGGGGGAATATCTGAGTTGCACATTCTTCAATACGTAGATATCATTTCTTCATAAAGCTTTCTCAGCCTCATGTCTGAGTTAAGTGTCTTTCTTGGTGTTCCTTTAGCCCCCTATGTGCTATTATTTACACAAGTAAATAATAGTAACTAACATATACTCATATTGAGTGCTGACATTGTGTCAAAAAGTGAATAAAGTGCTTTACGTAGATTATCTCATTCAGTAGTTTGGTTATCAAAAGAATAGTGAAACTTAGAGAAATTATGTGATTTGCTTCAAGTCCCACAGCAAGGTATTCATTCGTGGAGCTGGGATTTGAACCCAGATGGTCTGGGCTAGAGCCCATGCATGCAGGTAGAATATACTCACTTCTCCCCTGTCCACTTTGAAAGAAAACCAAAAAACTGTGAGCTTCCTTAGGGTAGTGTCTTTTATCTCTGTATCCTTCTCTTTTAGTACAGTGCGAGGCACAAGTAGTGTTTGGCAAACATTTATGGAAAGAATGGATGAAAGATAGAGCCTAAGGAACAAAGTTTTAAGACAACACACTGAAGCTCTTATAGTTTATAAATGGATGAGATAAAGTACTCAACTCTGCTCCTGGCACATTATAATCACTCAATAAATGTTAGCTATTATTATCATAATGGAAAATAAAAATATATTTATTTAGAAGAACCAATTGTCCTTGCATAAGGAAGCATCATATACCTTAATTTTTTTTTCAAAATTTACCTTATTTTAATCACATATTTCCATATGATTTTAGAAAGAGATGAGCATTTTATTTCTATGCGGTATTTGAATGTATAGGAGTTAAACATCATTTTTGATAGAGCTTCCTCTTGAAATTTGAGCTGTGCTTGTTTGAAATATGAATATAGTTAAGCCTTATTTTAATCACATATTTCCATATGATTTTAGAAAGAGATGAGCATTTTATTTCTATGCAGTATTTGAATGTATAGGAGTTAAACATCATTTTTGATAGAGCTTCCTCTTGAAATTTGAGCTGTGCTTGTTTGAAATATGAATATAGTTAAGTAGAAAGGCAGGCTGCTGCAAGTTCAATTTAAGCAATTTGCAATGTAACAATGTGAGAATACAGATGACACTAAATGTAAAAGGATTTCTTATCATATGTGTCCAGCCACCACAGCCTGAGGACAAAAGCTAACTGCTAGATTATAGGAATATTGTGATTTTAGTATAATACAAAACTCAGTTTTCTCATTTTTTGCTTTATAACCAGTCTATTCCCATTATTCTTGCTATGAAAGTATCTAAATTGATTTTATGTTAAAAATTTTGTAAATAGAAAATGTACCATGATACCTATTTATGGTATTGAAATATCCTGATGTGGATGTCTTTGAGAATATAGATTGAGTAAATTATTATAGTATTATTATTGTTTGTTATATTTACCCTTTACCTATTTGTGGCAAAGCCTGCTAGTTGCACATCCCAATATCCATTAAAAACTTCTTAAAAACAGAACCCTGCATTTACATGAGGGCAATATGCACAGCTAAAGGACTTTGCTTCCTTTGCAATCAGATGTGGGTATGACTACGTGATAAAATTCTGCTCAATAAGATAAAAGTGGAAGTGTTGTGAGTTATTGCTGGAAAATATCTTTAAAAGGGAGAGTAGACCCTTCTTTTCCCTTCCTTGCTTCTGTTTCCTGGAATGTGCATATATAATGGCTGGAGCTCCAGCAGTTATTTTGGACTAGGAGGTGACTGAGAATGGAAGCTATGAATAGCAAAACACAATGTGGAAAGATCCTGGGTCTCTAACACCATAGAGGTTTTGTACTATCCTTGAATTACCAATTTCTGACCTATTATGTGAAAGAGGAGTAAACTTTCATCTTATTTCCACTGTTACTTTGGCTCTTTCTATTATATAAAACCCAAACCAACCCTAATAAATAAACCATTATTCCAAGAAAGTAACAGAAACTTTTCAAGAAAACTTTATATTTCTATCAGTGTACTGAATTAATTTTATTGTATGATATTTTGTTTCTGTTCATCTCTAGCTCCTGGTTCTATCTTCCCTCCTTCAACAATCTTTTTAGCTTTCCATTAAGATATCAGCTATTTTGAGGACCTTATTGCTATACTTATCTTTTCAATATCTCTGCAAGGATTCTATCATTTCCTCTGTTATCTCTTCTCTGAAATCCACATGAGGCCCCAGCATAAAATTACATCAATGAACATAAAGGTTTCTCATTAATTCAGAGGGCAGGAACTTTGTGGACACAACTGTTCTAAGTGATGTTTTTATTTAACAGGGTTTGTGAAATCAAATTTTCAGATAGTGTTTCTATGATGATAGATTAGCAGACATTGAATTGAACACAGGCAGTTTTGATTTCAACCAAGCGTGAGTCTCCAGTGAGAAGCAATGAATACAGAGAACTCCAGCCAGGGAGAGCTTTAACTCTCAGCTCTGGCACTTATTAGCTAGAAGAACTTGGAAAACATATCTAAACTCCTTCAGCTTCAGTTTCCTTATCTGTAAAACAAGTTGCAGTAAAGAGTAAATGAGCTAATGCACATGTAAGCAAACAAACATGTTTTTGTCTTTAACTCTTTACAAATTTTACAAACATAAGGCAGGTTGGGGCAATGGGAAAAAATATGGGTCAAGAACTAAGTATGTTCTTGCTAACTAATTTTGGCCAAATTATGTAATATCTCTGAGCCTCAGTTTTTTTTTTAATCTGAAGATGAGAGCAACAGTAGTATTGCCTTGCAGGACTGTGGCAAGAATTAAGTGAAATAGCGTATATGAAGACTCCAAGACAGTACTTGGTACTCAAATAATGAAAAATATTAGTATTCTTTTGGTTGTTACTGTTATAACTTTCTCAGAGATAAATGGTGAACTATGGCTTGCTGACATTTAAAGTAGATAAATGGATATGTAGTTGAACCATACTACAAAAAGAATATCCATTACTAGCTTGACATTAACCTAAAGCAACATATTGGGTATTATATTGCAGACTCAGCCAATATTTTTATTAATGCCATATGTGAAGATAAAGTTTGCTTATTATATGTGATGATAATACAAAGTTGGGGGAATGGAACCATGAATGCAATATAATGGAAAAGTCATAGGGTTTGATAGTTTCCTCATCTGTAAAATAATAACACTAGCAAAATACCTAGCAGATGCATTGTATCTGAGTATATGGTTTTAGAGATCTCGCGTAATTCATGACTAATTCTAAAAAATGATGATGGGTTTGCTTATTTACTATCTAAAGTAGTACCAGTAAGTGGCAATAATATAAGCATCGCACATAGGCTTCAAAATTATGCAATTATTGACAATTTCTTTAAACGACAGGGATTTTTCATGTACTTAAAATTTGCATGAAACACAAATGAATTAACTTAAGCTCCAACTCAGGATATGGCTGTGTTTTTGGGATTCTGAGGCCAGACTGAGTCATTGTTGGGAAGACTTGAGAAGAGCAATTTGACCAAAACCTGATGGTTCCTCCTAAAATGATTAGTCTTGAAAGGGCACTAACAATAAAAATCCTTTGTTTTTCAGCCCTGTCTGAGAAAATGGTGCCTTGCTGGTGCAGGGGAAAAGCTAGCTGGAGCTGACTAGATAAGCTAGATTTATGTATAAAGTTGGATAAACTGGACTTCGAAGCTATACTGGGTAACTATTTCCCTGTTTATCATTCAGACTGCAATAAGGTCACTTGACTTCTAAAGCCTGGATTTTTATGACTTTTCCATAGCCATTGTGGTGAAGGATTCTATGTGGGGCCACATATTTCTCTTCTCTGAGGCTGATGCTCAGAGTCTGTGGCCCCTTACCATTTCCAGATGTGTATGAAGTCCTGTGCCACAAGGCATGGGATATAGCTCCCCTAGTGGCTACTGACGGGTCTACAGCCTGGGTGCTGAGAGGAATACACTCATAGGGCAAATTTTGATTGGTGGGAAATGTTAGTCAGGATTGGGATAGCAGATAAATTTTTTCTCCATTTCTTCCTCTGATAGACTGCTCTGAGTCATGTTTTTTTTTTTTCATATAGTCTGTGCAGACATGTCCTGCAAGGCCAAGTGGGAGCACTGGTCAGGCAGTGGCTTTTGTGGAATAGCAGCCAGGGTGATGAATGCATTGTTTTGCATTTGCTTCCCATTTGCCTCTGCTTCAGTTGTTTTTTTTCTCGCTCTTGCTGCCCTGGGATTACACTTATTAATAAAGTCTTACTTAAGCCTCATTTTTTTCTAGAAAACTCAGACTAAAGCACTGACTATGGGCAGTGAATTGATCTAGGCTCTGAGTCCCTACCTTCTAGAAGCTTATAATTTAGGTGGATAGACAGATACATGAAGCATGAACTACAGTACAAAGACATGAATGACAGCAACTCATAATGTCATCTTTGAGATCCTTCAAAACTTGGGTGGTTGTCTCTAGATCTGGTGATTTCTTTTTGTGCTAATGGTCTGAAACATTTTTTTTTTCCTTTTTGTCTTTTTCCGTGTCCGGCAACGGATCGCAACCCTCAGTGTCGCCCCCGTACCGGACCGGGACCGGCAACAGGATCGCAACCCTCGGCGTTGCTCCCGCGCCTCGCTCAGCCAGTGAGCGGGAACCGGTCTGTATGTGGGATCCGAACCCTCGGCGGGAGTGCCACCGCGCTTCCCAAGCGGCGCACTGTAGCAGTGCGCCACCGGGCTGGCCCGGTCTGAAACATTTTGATTTGCTTATAACACTACAATTTGTCCCCCGAGATTTATTTAAGCACCTCACCTTATATTGGAGGCCAGCGTTTTCCTTGGGAGTTCAGTAAGGTATTTTGAATGTGTTTATGTTTCTGTAGGCATTTTGCTTTAGAAAATACACCATTCTGTTTTTCTTTAATAGTAGCATGTTATCATAGCTCTCTTCTCCTAAAATCAAATTACTGTCATATTTGTTTTTCTTCTGTGTTGAATCAGATAATTGAGTGTAATGATGTTGTTTACCCATCAATATTGTTTAGACTAATTTTCTGCCTGCTTTTTGAAATTAATTTAGCAGACTTTGCAGCCAAGCTAGCTACTTGTATGGTACTGTATTGGGTGCTTTGGACCTATACCTTAGTATTTTTGAGCATTGTTGTCTCTAAGTGGAGGCAAAAATGTGACTAAATTTGAAGAGTGCCAGAAATTTGCTTCAGTTAATTAAAGGTGGAGATAAAACCTGTTGTGGGGGCAGTCTTTTTCTTCATTTTGGGGAAACTGTTTTGGTGAGTTGTCTTGTTCATGTGGCTATAAATTAAGTATATGAGTTAAATATTACTGCCTAACAAATTATTCTAAAACCTGCAACAAGAATATTAATTTATTATTTCATGAACTTTCTGAAAGTCATGACTTCAGGAACAGCTTAACTGGGTGGTTCTGGCACTGGGTCTTTTATCAGTGTGCAGTTAAGACGTTGGCCATGGCTGAAGTCTTCAGAAAGCTTGACTGGGGCTGGAAGATTCACTTCTAAAGTGGCTCATTCATAAGCTAGCAAGTTGCTGATGGCTGTTGGAGGGGGCCTTAGTTCCTCTCCCCTTGGTTCTTTCGTATTCTCATGACGTTCTTTGGGTTAAATGTGTCTCCCAAAGGTTCATGTATTAGAAATTAATCCATACTGTGACAGTGCTAAGAGGGTGGCAAATCCTATTATGGTAATTGAAAGGTGGGGCCTCGAAGAGGTGATAAGATTGTGAAGACTGTACCCTTGTGAATGGATTGATCCATTTGTGGAGCAATCCATTTGTGGGCGTGGTCTTGATGGCTTTAAAAGGAGAGCAGGTAAGGAGGTTAGTCTCTCTCCTGCTCAGCCATTTCTGCATGTGATGCCCTGCATTGCTGTAGAGCCACCACCACCAAGGCCCTCATCAGATGTGTTTCTTGGACTTTGGACTTCCCAGCTCTTGAAACTGTAAGAAATAAATTCTATTTCTTTATAAATTACCCAGTTTCAGGTATTCTGTTATAAGCAACAGAAACAGACTAATGCAACATGTTGGCTGATTTCCAAGAGAAAACAAGGAGGAAATAGCAAATGTTATTTTATGGCATAGCCTTGACTGTCATGCACTGGCATTTCCATTGTATTTATTGGATACACAGACCAACCCTGAGATACTGTTTAGGGAGGGAACCTAACAAGGAAGGGCACGACCAGGAGGTGAGAATCATTAGGGAGCCATCTGAAGGCTGGCTACCAGGTTAAATAGCAGTTTTTTTTGTTGTTGTTGTTGACAGCCTTTTACCTGTCAAGAAAAATAACCAGTATTTTAACCTAATTGGAAATATTTCGGACTGGGATTCAGTTTAATAATAACATTCTCAAAGACTGACCTAATTGGACATCAGCATGCAGCTTTGCAGAGATGAATTTGGTGTTACATGATTTTTCTGCCTCCTTTGCTAGAGAGACTACCAGAAGTAGTGAGGAGAAGTGAGGAAAAGAGGTGCCCATTGGAAGGACTCATGGGCTGGGGTAAAACCTTAAATTTTTTTCAGTTAAAATTTTAGTCACTCAAAATTCCTGTAACCCATCCTTCTGGCCAAGTTGCCACAGAAATTTCTGTGATTCTCCGAAGAGGCCCTGGCTTCACAAGTGCCCACAATCCAGCCCATCAGGAACAGTCATCACATGACTGCTCTGTTCTCCCTCTTCTGTTGCCGGTTTCACTGAGTCCACGTTGTCAGCCTCCACTCTGCTATGCTAATAGTAGTATCACAAGAATGCCCGTCTGTGTGAAATATGCTTTTTCCCTGAAGCTACAAATCCTCTAGGGGAAATCAACCTTTTCTCAAACTCTCCAGTCTTACTTCATTGCAAGGGCCCTGGAATGGTACATTTATTACAATTGATGAACCTACATTGACATATCATTATCACCCAAAGTCATCATAGTTTACATTAGGCTTCACTCTTGGTGTTATACCTTCTATGGGTTTAGACAAATGTACAGTGACAAGTTTCCATCATTATAGTATCACACAGAATAGTTTCACTGCTCTAGAAAATCACCTGGGCTCCACCTATTCATCCCTCCCTCCCCAATAACCCCTGGTAATCACTGATCTTTTTACTGTCTCCATAGTTTTGCCTTTTATAAAATGTCATATAGTTAGAATCATACAATATGTAGCCTTTTCAGATTGGCTTCTTTCACTTAGTATTATGCATATAAGTTCCCTCCATGTCTTTTCATGGCTTGATAGCACATTTCTTTTTAGCACTGAATGATATTCCGTCGTCTAGATGTATCACAGTTTCTTTATCCAGTCACCTACTGAAGGACATATTGGTTTCTTCCAAGTCTTGGCAGTTGTGAATAAAGCTGCTATAAACATGTATAAAGAGGTTTTTGTCAATTATATCCAGTTGATTGGTGGTATTGATGAGTTCAACTATGTCTTTACTGATTTTCTGCCTGTTGCATCTGCTCATTTCTGATACAGGGGTGTTAAAGTCTCCAACTATAATAGTGGATTTATCAATCTCTTCTTGCAGTTCTATCAGTTTTTGCCTCACATATTTGACACTTTGTTGTTATGTGCACACACATTAAGAATTGTTATGTTTATTGACTTTTTCCCAAAGAACCAGCTTCTTATTTTATTGATTTTGTTTATTGTTTTCTTATTTTTGATTTCATTGATTTCTGCTCTTATCTTTATTATTTCCTTTCTTCTGCTGGTTTTGAGTTTATTTTGCTCTTCTTTTTCTAATTTCTTGAGGTAGGAACTTTGTTTATTAATTTGAGAACTTTCCTCTCTTCTGATGTAAGCATTTAAGTACTATAAATTTCTCAGCATTGCTTTAACTGCATCCCACCTATTTTGATATGTTGTAATTTCAGTTGCATTAAAATTCTATGTTTTTAAAAATTTCATGTGAAGCTCCATATTTGACACATTGATTATTTTAAAGTGTGTTGTTTAATTTTCAAGTGTTTAAATTTTTTCTCTTATTTTTGTTATTGATTTCTGGCTTGAGTTCATTATGGTTTGAAAACACACTCTGTATGATTTTAATTTTTAAAAATTAGTCGTGATTTTATGGCCCAAGAGATGGTCTATCTTTGTGAATGTTCCAAGAGCACTTGAAAAAAGTGTGTATTCTGTTGTTGTTGGGTGGAATGTTTTATATATCAATTAGATATTGTTGGTTAATTATATTGTTCAGATATTCTGTATCCTTGATGATTTTCTATCTGATCGAAAGTTTTATCAGTTGCTGAACAATCAAAAGCTTTTTAGTTTTGAAAAGATCCTTTTTGGAAGAATCATTATATCCAATAAGATTTCAGTTGAAGCTCTATTTCAAAGCAACATATGTTTCACCTTCTTCTAAGAATTTCTCTGTTTTTTCCAAACTTAGGCTAGAATCAATTGGTGGTTATTCTCTTTTTGCTGACAACCAAAATTATTTTCTGGACTCTTCATCTTGAATGCAAATGACTAACCTTCCAACCTGATATATTTATAGTCTGCTACTTTCTCCCCATATATTTACATTGTCTGCTAGTTTTTCCCCATTCTGCCAAATGTCTTCTGTGGCAATCAGCTATCAGAAGAAAATCTGTTAACACATGATGTGTGGCACAGCACAGAGCTGTGATAAGACATCTCGAGTACTAAAAGTTCAGTTTGTCCTTTTCTAGGCTTTAAACAAGTCTAATCATCTACCCAAGGTCATTTGACTCTTGTCAGATTATCTTCATTTTGAGCACTCTGTGATACCCCTCATTGGCACCATTTAAAACTGTTTCTTGCATACTGTCTAGATATTTTATGTGGATGTGCTAAGTAAACTGTGCCCAATTTCTTGGATTCATTCATTAAGTCTCCTGGGCCAGAGCCTTGGGAATTCCTAGTTGGCTGTTTCTGTTACTGCATACATTGCGCATGTCTCCTGTGGATTCTGCCTCCTAAATCTTTTTCAAATCTGTCTCTTTCTACTGCCACTGGCTTGGTTCAGGCCCTCATCAGATTTTTACTGGATAATTCCAATAGTATGCAAACTGGTCTCACCCTGCTTTAATACATCCTCCATGTTACTGCTGTTGGAATAATCTTTCTAAATGTAAACAAAACCACATCTTTCTCCTGCTTAAAGTCCTTCCATAGGTCTCCCAATAGATACTGGGATCAAATTCAAGCTATGTCAGCCCACACATTTTTTCCTACCTCTCTGACCTCATTTCCACCATCCCTCCTCCTGTGCTTGTTGGCAGCCACTCGACTTGCAATTACCTTAAGTTTATGCTATTTAATGCCCTCTGTATGCTTTTGCAAATATTATTCCTTCAGCCTACGTGCATTTTTTTACTCATCCTTCAAGATCTAGGTCAAGTGTCTTTTTCTCTAAGATACCTTTCTGGTCTGGGTTAGATGCCCTTCCCATATTCCACAGCATCTTTTACATGTCTGTCTCCATGTGACATGCAGTATTGTATTGTGGCTTAAGTTGTGGGCTCTGGAGCCAGAGTATATGGGTTTAAATCACATTTTTTTTTTCTATTAGTAGCTGTGTAGACTCTGGCAAGTTTCTTAGATTTTTTTTATGCCTCAATTTCCCTGACTGTTAAACAATAGTACCTGTCTCATACGGTTGTGTTGAGCTTTATTGAAAGTGACATGCACGGTGTACTTAGAATAAGGCCTAATTCAGAGTGAATATTCAGTACATGTTAGCTATTCCCAATAATTTATTTTCACTTTGCTGTTTAGTAATATTCTTAGCTTTTAGAGGGATGGACCTTGTCTTTGTTTTCTCTGCATCTACTGCAAATAAGGCATTCTATGTTCTGTGAATGAATAGATGAGCTATAAGAACCATATGTGAGGTATTGTTATATGTAGTGGTACTTTCCTGTTCCCTAGTACTTTCTGACATTCAGTTCATACAGGAACAAGCAGTCAGTGTGCATAGTGAATTATAGTAAATGATAACATACATATTGTATAAGAAATTACATTATTTATTTCCAAAGAAAGTTTTCTAAACTTGGGAGAAGGGTAATCTAAGTTTGCTGGAATTTTATTGTTTGAGTAATTTGTATTACAAAATCATCACTGTTTCTTGTTGGTGTGTGACTTCTTTACGATTCTGGATACCACTAGCTTCAAATTACCACAAAATCCACATGTTGCTCATGTTGTTGGCTTACTTGAATATTCTGTTCCTATCTTTTATGAATCTCTAACATATTTTTATATTTTAAATAATGTTGAAAAATTACATGATGTGTCCAATAGACTAACAACAAGCAAGCTCTTGCCATCTGCATTACAT
>NW_007727013.1:773667-778793 GCF_000696425.1 Galeopterus variegatus
AAATATACATTGACCCTTTTGAAGGGTCAAAATTAGGATGTTAGCTAGAGTGAGACTCTTTTTAAATTTTAAAAGCCATGTTGATTTTATTAACTGACTCCAAAATATTTTTAAAAAACTGTTAATGCTGTTGCAAATAATTTTCTTATAAAGGAGCTATAAAAAGTAAAGTGGTATATGACACCAAAGGTACAGACAACAAAAGACAAAATAGTCAAATTGGACTTCAGCAAAATTAAAAACTTTTGTGTTTCAGAGAATGCTATCAACAGAGTGAAAGGCAACCCAAGGAATGGGAGAAAAACATTTGCGTATCATATATCTGAGAAGGGATTAATGTTGAGAGTATATGAAGAACTATAACTCAAAAACAAAATACCAGAAAACCCAATCTAAAAAATTGGCAAAGGACTCAAGTAGACATTTCTTGAAACAAACAAAAATACAAATGGCCAATAAACACATGAAAAGATGCTTAACATCACTAATCATTACAGAAATGTAAATAAAAAAACACAAGGAGTGTGTTACTCCATTTCTGTTGCTTATAACAGAGATACTTGAAACTGGGTAATTTGTATAGAGATGATATTTATTGCATACAGTTTCAGAGGCTGGGAAGTCCAAAGCCCAGGAAACACATTACAGTTTCAGAAGCTGGGAAGTCCAAAGTCAGTTTCAGAAGCTGGGAAGTCCAAAGTCCAGGGAACACATCTTTGGTCGTGGCTTTACAGCAACGCAGGGCAAGAATGGTCACATGGCAAGAATGGTGGAGCAGAGAGAAAGCTAACTGCCTCACTGGCTCTTCTTTTAAACCCCTCAGAACCATGCCCATGACCACCATTAAACCATCAATGGGGTTAATCCATTTGTTAAGGTATAGTCCTCGCAATCTAATCACCTCTTCAAGTCCCCATCTTTCAACTACCACAATAGGATTTCTCACCCTCTTACTACTGTTACAGTGGGGACCAAGACTCAGTGAGTTTGAGGGTACATCCACACTCAGTGAGTTTGAGGGTACATCCAATACACAGAATTCTGCACCTGGGCCCCTAAAACTCATGTGCTTTTCACATATAAATACATTCATTTCATTCCAAAGTTTTAACTTGTTTCATCTCAAAAGTCTGAAGTCTTAAGTTCACATCTGTGAAATCAAAACAAATTATTTACTTCCAAGGAACAATGGTGAGACAGCATAGGGTACATATTCCCATTCAAAAAAGGAGAAATGGGCTCAAAGAATGGGGTAATAGGTCCTAAGCAAGTCTGAAACCCAGCAGGGCAGGCATCAAATTTCAAAGCTGCGAATCATGTACCTTGACACCATGTTTGATTTTCTCTGCATGCTGGTGTGGGGGGTTGGGTCCTCAAGTCTTCACAGGGAGCCCTCCTCCTATGCCTTTCCTGGTTTCTGGCTGTGCTTCAGCTCTCCCAGGCTGGTGCTGCATGCTGGTAGCTCTGCAATTCATGGGTTTCAGTGGCAGTCCTGCTTTCATGGCTCCACTAGACATGGTCTTAGTGGGGGTTTTTCTGCTGCAATGCTGACCCCACATTTTTGCTTGGCATTGCTTTGGTGAAGGCCCTATGTGGTAACTGTACCTCTGTGACAGATCTCTTCCTGAGTCCCCAGGCTTTTTCATACGTTCTTTGAAATCAGGATGGAGAGGGCCAGCCCGGTGGTGCACTGCTACAGTGCGCCGCTTGGGAGCTAGATCTCTTCCTGAGTCCCCAGGCTTTTTCATACGTTCTTTGAAATCAGGATGGAGAGGGCCGGCCCGGTGGTGCACTGCTACAGTGCGCCGCTTGGGAGCTCGGCAGCGCTCCCGCTGAGGGTTCGGATCCCACATACAGACCGGCCGCTCACTGGCTGAGCGAGGTGCGGGTGCAACACCGAGGGATGCGATCTGTTGCCGGTCACGAAAAAAGACAAAAAGGAAAAAAAAAAAAAGAAATCAGGATGGAGGCTGCCACACCCCCACCATTATTGCATTCTGCCAGCTTGCAGACTTAACATCACATGGACATCGACCAGGTCTCCACCTTGCACTCTCTTGAGCTATGGAGTGAACCACGCTTGAGGCTGCTTGATCCAAGGATGCTCCAGCCAGAGTGTCAGGGATCCAGGGAGCAGTGTACCAAGGCAGCACAGGGCAGTGGCACCCCGAGTCTGTCCCTCAGAACAATTTGGTCCTCCTAGGCCTCTGGGCCTGCAATGGAAGGGGTGGTCCCAGAGACTTATGCCGTCAGGGCCTTTACCCCCTTCTCTTGATAATCCATTTTTTCTGTATTAGTTTCCTTAGCAAGGGGCTGTTGGGCTGCACCCTTGAGTTTTTCTCTGGAAAATGCTCTCTCACTCTTTATCACATGGCTGGGCTGCAAATTTTCCAAATTTTTATGTTTACTTCACTTTTTATTATAAATTCTGGCATTACTCATGCCTTTTCTGCCATAACTCAGTATAGGCTGTTGCAAGTAGCCATGAGGCTTCCTGAATTCTTTGCTGCTCAGAAATTTTTTCCACCAAATACCCTGGTTCAGTGTCTTTAAGTTCAACATTTTATAAAACTTTTGAGCATGAACAGAATGCAGCCAAGTTCCTTGCCAGTTCACAGCAAGGGTGATCTTTGCCCCAGTTTCCAATAAGTCTCTTCTCATTTACATCTGAGATCTTTTCAGAATGGCCTTTACTGTCCATATTTCTATCAGCATTCTGCTCACCACCATTTAGACAGTCTCTAAGAAGTTCCAAACTCTCCCTTGTCTTTATGTCTTCTTCTGAGTCCTCCAAAATCCTCCAACTTTTGCCCAACACCTAGTTCTAAAGCTTCTTCCACATTTTTAAGTATTTGTTATAAGCAACACCCCACTTATCTGGTACCAATTTTCTGTATTAGTTCATTGCCATTGCTTATAACAGAAATACCTGAAACTGGGAAATTTGTGAAGAACGATAGTTTTGGAGGCGGGGAAGTCCAACGTCCAGGGAACACATCTGGTGAAGGCCTCCTTGTTGGTGGCTTTACAGCAATGCAGGGTATCTAGTGGTGAGAATGGTGGAGCAGTGAGAGAGCTAATGGCCTAATTAGCTGTCCTTTTAAAGCCCTCAGAACCACACCCATGACCACCATTAAACCCTCAATGGATTAATCCAGTTACTAGGGCATCGTCCTCACAATCTGATCACCTCTTCAAGGCCCACTTTTCAACAACCACATTAGGACTTCCCATGCTCTTACCACTGCCACAGTGGGGACCAAGCCTTAATGAATTTGGAGGGACATCCAAACCACTTTACACTCATTAGAATGGCTATTATACAAAAAACAGTAAAATAAAGGCTGGTGAGGATGTAATGAAACTGGAACCCTTGTGCATTGCTGAGGGGAGTGTAAAATGGTATACCCACTGTGGAAAATGGTACGGTGATCCCTCAAAATATTACAATAGAATTACCATATGATCTACCGATTCCACCTTTGAGTATATACCCCAAAGAATTGAAAGCACGGCCTCAAATAGATATTTGTACACCCATATTCATGGCAGTATTATTCCCAATAGCCAAAAGGTGGAAGCAACCCAAGTATCCATCAATGGATGAACGAACAAACAAAATGTGGCATATACATACAATGAAATATTATTCAGCCTTTAAAAGAAGGAAATTCTTACACGTTACAACACAGATGAGCCTTGAAGACATTATGCTAAGTGAAATAAGCCCATCACAAAAAGACAAATACTGTTTGATTCTACTTATTTGAGGTATCTAAAGTGGTCAAAATCAGAGACAAAGTTAAAATGGTGGTTTCCAGGGGCTAGGGAAAGAGAGTGTTACCGGACTCAGGTCTGGCTGCCCGCCCCCTTGAAAAGGAAAGAAAAAAACTCAGAAGTCAAATGGTTGGTGTTAGAAAGCAGATGTATTCAGCTGAAGGAGATGGTAAGCTATCCCATCTCCAAGATTCACATTTACTGAGGGGTTTTTAAAGGAAGGCTTGAGGGAATGGAATGTGGGAGGTGAAAAGCAGGAGAGCAGGAAATGTACGCTACAGGGGTCCATTTCTATGGGTCAGGTACAAGGTCTTGCCAAAGCCTTATCTGGTTTTTGTTCTCATCTTTGCTGTTATCTCAGGACCCTGCAAGATTTTGATTTGCACTGGTGTACTTGGCTGGTGCCCAAGGTCAGCTTCCATCATTTGGCCTTGATCATTTCTCAAAACTCTACAAGACTCAAAGAAAGAACTGTTAGCTTTGCAAAGTACTAATTAGCTTCTCGGCCTTGTTTTCCTCCTTAGCGAGCAAGATAAGAAAGTCAGGGGATGGGAAGCAAGAGTGGAGAGAAAAAAAACCTGTCCTTTTAAAAATCCTCCCCTGCTCCGTAGCCCAGGCAGCTTTAGGTCCCAACATGGCTTCAGTCCTGCTCACTCCAACAGGAGGAATGGGGAGCTAGTGTTTAATGAGTATGGTTTCTGTTTGGGAACATGAAAAATTTTTGGAGATGTTTGGTGGTGATGGTTGCACAACAATGCAAATGTACTCACTGCCACTGAACACTTAAACATGGTTGAAATGGTGAATTTTATGTTATATATATTTTGCCACAATAAAAAAATGGTTAAAAGTATTATTTAAAAGTGAGTAATTTATACACACATGCATTTATATAATCAGACTTGAAACCAGTTCTAGAGCTTTTTTCCTCAGGAACCTTGATCTTACTCTGAAATTGTATTCTTTTTAAATGCTTTAAAACATACACACAAGTAGAGGAAATAACATATGGAGAACTCCATAGTCCCCTTCACCCAACGTTAACACCTCAATTTATAATAAAAAATTTGATGAGTGAAAAATAGAATAGCCTCTGGGCCGGCCCGGTGGCGCACTGCTACAGTGCGCCGCTTGGGAGCGCAGCGACGCTCCTGCCGAGGGTTTGGATCCCACATGCAGACCGGCCGCTCACTGGCTGAGCGAGGTGCGGGCGCAGCACCGAGGGTTGCGATCCCGTTGCCGGTCACGAAAAAAGACAAAAAGGAAAAAAAAGAAAAAAAAAAAAAAAGAATAGCCTCAGTTCCAATCCCAGGATAGACATGCAATAACACTCTTTTTCTTGAGGAAAT
>NW_007727013.1:779792-808019 GCF_000696425.1 Galeopterus variegatus
ATAGGAATGAAAAGAATGAACTAGAGCTACATATATCAACAGGTACAAATCTTAGAAACATGTTAAGAGAAAAATGCAGGCAAAAAAGAACACATGTACTATGATCTCTATGTTATAACATAAGCCAAATTCAACCTGTTACTTAGAGACACATCCATAGACAGTAGAAGTACAAAGAAAAGCAAAGGAACAGAAAAGAAGCAAAAGAATAATAGAGAGATGGGATTGGAAAAGATCTCCAGTGATCTTTGTAATGTTTGTAAAGTTTATAAATTGGATGGTAGTTTCATGGGTATTCTTCTTATGTCATAAAGGTAGAACAATTAACCTCAGTGAACCAAATACTTAAGATAAAATTTACACAGACATGAGCTGAGCTGGTTGAAATTCAGAAAAAAAAAAATTAAAACAAAGAAAACAGTTTAAATATTGTTTAAAGAATTCATTAAGAAACTGAATTGGAGCTGGCAGGTTAGCTCAGTTGTTTAGAGTGTTGTGTTATAACACCAAGGTCAGGTGTTCAGATCCTCATACCAGCCACTGAAAAATTTTTTTAAAAATTTAAAAATAGAAGGAAACTAAGTTAGTTAAATGGAGTTTACTCCAGGAAATACTTTTTGATGAAAATTTATTAGAGCTGGTATTATGCTTCTTTTTAAAATGTTTGTACATATAAGTTCAAAATGAGTGTGACCTGGTGGTCAAAATAGCTGTATCAAAGCCTTCTGTACATAGTTAGCAATAACTTAATGATACAATAAGCATTTAATTTATATAACGAGCTTTACACATCCATAGGAAAAACAAGGTTTCTGTCAGGAGTCTGGAGCAGGTGTCAGGGAACCCTAAGTAGCCAAATAGTTAAAAGGTAAAATAGCAAGAAAGAAATTCATCTCTAGAGATAAGAGAAATAGGAAAATACCAGTAAATAACTGCTAAATTATAAAAAAGAAGAGTGAACTCAACATCGAGGTGATTCTTTGGGTGGTAAGTTTGATTTACTTTTCCCCAAGATTCAATTAAGCTGGTACATGGAGTTTAGGAGTGGACATATCTATGGACTGCTTCGCTTCCAAAAGCTACTGCGTACTCAGCCAGTTTCTCAGGCCACAGCAAATGCACTGCCTTCTGGATATCTTCAGATGTGAGGGTACAGCGTTTTCTGAGATGCCTCAGGTTGCAAGCTTCCGTAGCAATGCGCTCAAAGATGTCGTTGATCAGCGTATTCATAATGTCCAAGGTGTGAGATGATATGCCGCTCTGGGGAACCACTTCTTTTAGGACCCTGTTTACGTAGAGTGAATAATTTCTATGGCCAAAACTGGTGCTGAAATGTGATTTCTTTCCGGAGATCGGGCATAGATGTCCTCTGGAGCACTTGCACTTTCTGATGATGGATCTGGCCATGGTAGATGTTGTTCCCCTTATCAGTTACAAATGAGAGGAGAAGGGCCTAAGAGTGGTGGGAGCTCTCATGTTTACAGTGACATGTCACAGTCAAACTGTGGGGGCTTCTCCCTGATTGGTGGTTACTTTTCCTATGTCACAATTACCTAGCAACAGGCACTGATTTGTTGTTAGGGGAAAACCTTTCTCTTGGCCAACCTAGAGCTTTCCTAAGAAGATAAAAGCAGTGTTGCAGAAGGATTGAGGCTGACTTCAGGGCAGAAAAGAAGAGTGCTTATTTCTTCTATTTTGTTTCTTAGCAATTTGCTAACATGATGTACAATATTCTCAGAATTGGACAAAATCTCATCAAATTGGGGGATTGGTGGAAGGAAGGTAAAGGAAAAGTTGCCTTTTGTGGGATCACTATGTGTTTTAGTCTGTTTATGTCACTTATAACAAAATACACAGAACTGAGTGATTTATAAAGAAAACGAAATTTATTGCTTACAGTTTATGAGGTTGGGAAGTCCAAAGTCCAAGGAATTCATCTGGTGGTGGTGACAATGACCCAGGTGTCTCATACTGCAAGATGGTGGAAGCAGAGAGAGCAGAGAGAATAAGAGACATATACTCTTCTTTTAAGCCCTCAGAACCATGCCCTGACCACCATTTTTAAACCATTCACTACTTCAGGGTCCTACAACACAATCACCCCTTCAACACTCCACCTTTCAACTACCATAATAGGATTTCCCACCCTCTTAACAGTCACAGTGTGGGCTAAGTTTCTAATACCTAAAACTTAGGGGACACAATTCAAGCTTCAGGGAATTTTGGGGTGACACAATTCAATCCACTACACTGTGTTTATAAAAGCATTCATAAATTCATTTTATAAGTGAATGAATAGTTATATAAGCCATTAAAAGTCTCAAAGTGATTATTTTATAATAAAAATAAATACATATAATTAATCTGGTTTTAAGAATTGTGACCTTTATTTTTAAAATGAAGCCTAACTTTTTTTCTAGAACCCCACTTCTTTTTTTTTAATGATTTCCTTTTTATTGTTTTAAATTTTAATTTTTATTGAATTGAAATTGATTATACATATTTTTGGGGTTCAACATTGAGATATGTTGATCAAATCAATATTACTAGCATGTATATTGTTTTAAATTGTAATTATTCTTTATGCCCCTTGTCCAATCCCACTCCATCCCCCTTCCTCTCCCCCAGCCCCCTCTATTCACCCTAGATTTCTTCTCTCCCTCTGAAAGAATAATGGTTACTCTGTTGATTTGCTGCCCAAATGATCTGTCCAATGCTGAGAAGCGTGATCAGGTCCCCCAATACTATCACAGAGCAGATGTCTCTTCCGTCACTATGAAATGGGCTCTGTGGAGACAGACATCCTCCTCCTTTCTTTATCTCTGCTGGTGACTCTCCTTGTGTCAACTTACTCCAGTGGCTGGTGGACCATCTGCATGGTGGTTGTGGCATCTAGCCGCCTTTGCAGCAGCCATGGTTGTTGTGGTGGCTCTGGTGGGCCACCCACATGGAGGAGATGTTTTTGGCCTGCTCCGTGGTGCTGGCAGTGTGCCTGGTTGTGGAGAGTGTCTGATCCCCAGTTCCATGTCCCCAGTCCCCAAGTGGGTCCCGAGGTGCTGGCATGGTGTGCCTGGTTGTGGGAAGGGGGTTCAGTCCCCAGTTCACTACCCTGGGTCCCTAGGCATGCCCCGAGGTGCTCACACAGTGTGCCTGGTGGTAGGAGGGGGATCTGGTCCCCTTCTCCATGCCCCAGGTCCCCGGGCAGGCCCCGAGGCACTGGTGCGGTGTGCCTGGTTGTGGGAGGGAGGTTTGGTCCCCTTCTCCATGCCTCAGGCTCTTGTGTGGGCCATGAGAAGCTGGCACAGTGTGCCTGGTTGTGGGAGGGGGGTCCAGTCCCCTTCTCCATGCCCTAGTTCCCAGGGAAGGCCCTGAGGCACTGGTACGGGGTGCCTGGTTGTGGGAAGGGGGTCTGATCCCCGGCTCCATACCCTGGGTCTCTGGATGGGTCCTGGGGCAGTGGTGTGGGGTGCCTGGTTGTGGGAGGGGGGTCCGGTCCCCTTCTCCGTGCTTTGGGCCCCTGGGTAGGGCTCTGATGAGCAGTCCCAGTGTGCCTGGTTGTGGGAGGGGGGGTCAGGTCCCCAGCTCCTTACCCTGGGTCCCTAGGCTGGCCTCCGAGGTGCTGGAAGACCCCCTCTTCTAAGGAGCAAATATGTACAACTAAAGAGTAAAACAAAACTCCTCATGGAGCCTGTTCATTAACTTTTATAATGATATTAATATCATTTTTGCAAATTTTACAAATTCAACTTTATGATCTGTTTTTACTTGATACTGTAATTTTGTCATTAACCAGAAGAGGTTTACTGGGCCATTCTGGCCCAAGTGTCATGTTGATATTCACGCTTTTAAAAACTCTTCAGGGCTGGCTATTTAGTTCAGTTGGTTAGAGCTCAGTGTTGATATCACCAGGGTCAAGTGTTTGGATCCCCACACTGCTCAGCTGCCAAAAAAAAAAAAAAAGAATCATTTGCTCTCTTAATCAAATTCTACCCTGGGTAAAATAAAAAAGAAATAGAAGTAACTATAAAAATAACAACTCAGGAGCATTTCAGTTATTCACAATTGCTACAACTATTAATGCTAGCACTAAATATCCTTCACTATGAGCATCTTCACAGATAAGGTAAACTCAGTAATGTGTAATTTCTGGAATGCTAATTGTAGTTCCTCCCCTTTCTCTCCCACTCAAGAAAGTAAATCTGAAATGAGGTAAGAATAATGTTATTATGGGGATAACTTTGAACAGGTTTAATTAATAAAGACAACAGACATCATTTGTAAATGTCCATGCTTTATTATTAGTAACAAATCTCAGACTATTCCTCATCACACAAGATAGAGGCTGCTGCTTCCAGGTGTGCTTTGGTGTGATGGATCTTTAGTCAGTTCTTGCTAATTTTGCTTTCAGATGTTTCTAGACATAATTACTTAGTTTGCTTAATTATAGCATAGCTTTATTGCTAACATTTAGAAGTAAGTATCAGATGGAGAACATTTACTTCCTCTTCCTGATATATCCATGCTAAAGAGTTTCCACTAGCATAACACTTCTGGCCTCCCCTCCCCCCTCGCATACTCCTGCCTAGGACAAATGTCTTACCTGATTGGGGAGGAGGAGACAAGACAGCCTTGTCTATATCATCCCCTTGTGGATTCTCACAGGGATCTGACTATGGGCAGCTCCGTCCCTGGGAATGGATCACTATTTGTGAGCTGCCCATGACTGAGTAGGACATTCCACTTAATTCTTCTGTGCTATATTAGGAAGCCTATTGTTGCCCTAGACCTAAAGGCTGTTCTCCAAGTAGTTTGTCAGTAAATAAAGTTAATATTTTTATCTCCATCTTTCTGATTCCTTTGACTTGGGCAGGATGAAGGAAGGGTACAGTATATTACAGTACCTAACTAAAAGAAAAGAGCTTTTAGAGCCAAAACAATAAGCTGTATGCTAAGATACTGATTGACCAGAAAGTTCAGAAGATAAGGATACTGATTCTATAAAATTTCTGGCAAATTTAGGGTTCACCCAAATTCCCTTTTAAAATTCAATGAATCATTCTAAAACATGTATGAGTTTACCACTGATATGCTGGTTTTTCTTTTCCTTCTTCCTTTGTTCTTCCACAGACTGTTTAGAACAAGAGATAAACACCTTTTAGCAAAATGACCTTCAGGAGATGCCCATTGTATTATTAATCTGAGCAATGCAGCAAGTCTGATTATTTTGCATTTATCACACTCTGAGAGTGAACACTATGAGGACCATTATCCTCTCTCCCCTTCTCTTCTGTCCCCATCCTCAAGGTCTTAGCTTTAGAACAAAGCATGGTGTCCTTCAGCAGGAGAAAATAGATTGAAAGGACTCATAACCAGTATATTAGGGGTCCTGGGTCTCCAAGCTGGTCAAAAGTAAGCTGGAGTCCAAACTTAACTGCTTCATGCATTTTTTCAGGCTCTTGTTTTGTGGTCTATTACATTATGTCTATTTGGGACAAGGATTGTATAGTCTCTCCCTTTTCATGATTGAGTAAGTAAAGTACTGGGGTTACAACTGCTTATTCTTTCATTGATGATTTATAATCTTGTAATGACCCAAGGTCATCATCAAGGCCATCAGTGATTGTTCCACAGTAACGTAACTGTGGTAGAGGTGACATTAATTGAAAGTAGAAAACATGCACTGACAGATATGAGTGTACTCTGGGAACATTTTTAAAGCCACTGTATAGTTTCCTACTGCTGGTGTAACAAATCACCACAAATTTAGTGGCTTTAAACAACACAAATTTATTGTGTTATAATTTGGGTGGTCAGAAGTCCAAATGAGTCTCACTGGGCTAAAATCAAGGTGTTGGCAGGGCTGTGTTCCCTTCTACAGGCTCTAGAGGAGAATTCTGTTTTCTTGCCCTTTCTAGCTCCTAGAGGCTGCTAGCAGTACTTGGCTTTTTCTCCATTTTCAAAGCCATCAATGGCTGGTGGAGTCTTTCTCACACTGCATCACTCTGACACTGACTCTCCTGACTCCCTCCTTCACTTATAAGGACTATTGTGATTACACTGGGCTACCCTGATAATCCAGGATAATCTCCCCATCTCAAGGTCCTTAATTTAATCATATCTACCATGTCCCTTTTGCCATGTAATGTAACATATCCACAGGTTCCAGGATTTGGGACATGGATGTCTTTTGGGGGCGCATAATTCTGTTCACCCCAGCCACTGTGAACAGAATGGAATTGTCATGAAAGAACTGGGTCACCAATGGTATAGAAGTTGGAGATGAATAATACTGTCCTTAGTAGATGACTAGAAATATATTTTAAAATACATTTTCTATATATGGGTTTTCTTTTGGCTAGGAGAGTTGTCTTGGATTTTCTGTGCTGTGACTCTACACTATAGTTTCAAAAATATATTTAGTGAAACAGTTTATCCTTAGAAGGCTGGAGGATGACAGTAGAGGAGGGAGATTTTTTTCTTTTCTTTCTTCCTTCTCTCCTTTTCAAATTCCCTTCTCTATCCCTTTATTCCTGCTTGCTCTTCCTCACAAGTATTTATTGAATGCCAACCATGCAGCAGGCATTGCATGAGTTACATCGTGGAGATAAAGAGTTGAAGAAGACGCAGTTCCTACTCTTAAAGAACTCCCAGTTTATGAGGTAGACAGACATGGGAATAATTGGTTATTATGAACAGGGAGATAAAGGCTGTGACAGGCATCCATAGGGTGTAAGCAAGAAGAGAGAGTTGTACCTTGATCACTCAGCCTGCCAGGGCAGGCTTCTAAGAGGTGATAATGTTCTAGTTGTACCATGAGGTACATAGAAGTTATTCATGCAGATAAGACTGGTGGTAGGGGGGAAAGTGGGAAGAATATGTGAAAAAATGCTTGCAGAAAAAGAGATCTTTTTGTGTGTTTCTGCATAAGGACAGGAGACTCATGGTCTGGAAGAGGCCATGTGAAGCCAGAGCTTGATTGCCCCTTCTTGTCTGACAGTACTCGTGTGTGGGAGAATGTGTAATCTCCAGAGAGAGGCAAAAGAAGCATGCTTGCCAAGAATCCAGGTTTCAGTTAAGGCAGTAGTTCTCAAGCCTGGATGCACATTGGAATTACTTAGGGAGACTCAAACAAACAAAAACCATGCCAGGGCTAGACCCCGACTAACTGAACCAGATTCTGCAGGGGTGAGGTTCAGGCTTTTGTTTTTAAAGTTCCCCAGGTGTTTTTAATGTGCAGCCAGGGCTGGGAATCACTATTTGAGCTAAGATAGAACAAAATATTTAAAGGTGTTGGGGAATTTTTAAATTTTTAAAATTTTTGTGTGTAGGATCTTTTTTTTTAGCAGCTGGCCGGGATGGGGATCGCAGCCCTTGACCTTGGTGTTATAACACCATTGCTCTAACCAGCTGAGCTAACTGGCCAGCCGGGGGAGTTTTTTTTAAAACACTGGAATGAGAATTGTAAGGGTGCAGGGGAAAGGATTAAGAGAGAGGGGAGAAGAAGGACAGAGTACTAGCAGGTGAGTCGATGAGAGGGTGGGGGAGTGGAAGTGGCTCCTGAGGGTGACACAAAGTCTCTGATCACAGGACTCTAGATTCTGAGACAGGAAGAGAGGCAGACTTGGATGTAAGACTGTTTCTGTGCATTGTAGATTGAAACAATCTGAAAAGCTCTTTCAGCATTCGGCAAGGAAGAGATCTAGAAGAACTGAGGAGAGAGAACTGAGGCAGGAAGAACCAGGCTAGTGCCTTCTTTGCTGTGGAGATGCTTAGCTCTTACCAGTCTTATATTTCCATGTTTCAGGGGGAATAAAACAAAAAATGTTCCATGTTCCCCTTTACTGATTTGTTGACAATTTTCTGAACAAGGTCATTTCTCTTTGACTTTTCTTTCTTTTGTTGGATTCCTAAGGCTGACATGTTCCCGCCCCACAACACACACACACAGAGCCTTCTCTCCCTCCCATATCAGAGCCACCTGCATCCTGCTTTGGCTAATCTGAAAGCTGGGTCATTGTTCTTAGCTGATGAGAGAGAGAGAGAAAGAGAGAGAAATTAGATTCGCTTTGCACAGAGTAAGAATGTAATAAAGGAATTAGCTTTGAAAGAAAGTAGAAGGTTGTCAATCTTTGATGAATGTGAGGTTATTTAGCAGAAAACAGAAAATGCATTGAGAAAACAGAGAGATGAAAAGTTCTAATTTTGTTTTGAGTTCTGGTTCACACTTTACAGTAAAACATCGATGAACTAACATGCAATTAAAACTCCCCTGAATCAATAAATTCATTATTGTAAAATGGATATTTCTCTTACTATAATGAGTGCCCTTGCTAAGTACATAGAATTGGAATAAAAGTTGCCCAAGGTCACATGCCTGGGAAGTTGTGGAGCCCGGAGATAAACAGAGGTCAGACATCCAAGCTGGAGCTCTTAACCACTGTTCTACACTGCCTCCTATTGGGTTGGCCCGGAAGAGAGGATGTTCGGAGCAGGAGGAAGTGAATGAGTAACAACATGGAGGCGTGAAACCCCAAGCTATATTCAAGAACTAGGGAAGAACTGTTTTGCTAAGAGTAAAGAGATTACATGTTAGAGAAGAGAGGATGTTCGGAGCAGGAGGAAGTGAATGAGTAACAACATGGAGGCGTGAAACCACAAGCTATATTCAAGAACTAGGGAAGAACTGTTTTGCTAAGAGTAAAGAGATTACATGTTAGAGAGGCAGTTGGAAAGGTATGGTGGCTCAATAAATAGTGTAAGGTGTTAAAATTATTCTACAGGAATTTGAGAGTCACTGAGAATTTGAAACATGCAAGGAATTGGCTCAAATAATGTTTTGAGAGAATCAATTTTGTGCTGGGTGCAGGAGGGATTAAAAAAAGAAGCAGGATCAGAGAGCCCAGCAGTGCCATTGCTTATGGCCTAAGAGTGGGACAATAGAGGCCTGAACTGGAGGTGATGGGAATGGTAGGAACAGAATCATTTTAAAAAGAATTGGTGAGATCGGATGATTGGTTTACAACATGGGACAAAGGAGAAGGAAGGCTCTAATAAAATGCTGGCATTTATTGAGCACTGACTATGTGTCTAGGCGCTGCTCTAGGTACTTTCCAGCTATCAGCTCAGTTCTCACCACTGCCTTATGAGATAGGTATTATCGCAGCATCTCCTTTTCACAGGTGAGGAAACTCAGCTTGCCTCAGCACACAACTGGTTCATGGCAGAGATGGAATTCAAACCCAAGCATCTCCTTACTCTTTATTTGCAGACATCCTCCTTCTCTGATAATCCCGTTACGTGTGTGGTGCTCTATATGCTGCGGGTGCTTGACCAGTGTATCTCGTTTGATCTTCCCAAGAGTTGAGGCAGGGAGGTAGTACTTCCCACCTCACAGTTATAAATTTGGTTGTTGCCAACAGATAAGTGTCAGAATTAAGACTTGAACCCAGATCTTCTAATGCTATCTCCAGTGCTCTGGCTTTAGATTACTACAATAAAAACAATAAAAGAAGATTCATGAAGCAAAACAGTACAGTGCGAGCAATGTAGAAGATGTGATTTTAGGATTTAGGATGGAAAATCTGATTTTAAGCAACCTCAGAAATATACTTTTCTCACTTTACATTCAATAGAATCCCTAAGGTTATATAACATCAACAAGGAAGAAGATTCTGACAGCCATCATACAGCTGTACATTCCAGACAAGTCAGAGAGAAAACCTTCACCTTTACCTAGAGGGGAAGGATGATTGATTCTAAATTGGGAGGAAGGATTTAAGGAAGGGAGCCTACTCTCAGAATACTAATAAGGTTTTAAAACCACATCTCTTCTTCAGTCGTCCCGTGATGCCCTGTTAAGCTGGTTTACACATAAAGAAACTAGGAAGACAAATATATTAAACATCACAAAATTAGAGGCTGATAAGTTTAATAAGAAAATTATGTCTGTTGCAAAACAGCTAAACTAGAAACCGAGGGATGACAGATATTTTTCTTTAAGTACATAAGGCTATTTCCCATTCTCAGTGTTGTAATAAAGTCTTGCCTTGGTTACATTAACAATAAAATATCCAGTGTTTGTGAATTTAATAAAATCCAAATACTTAAATCCAGTGTCTCTCCAGGGCCCGATAAAAGAATACAACTCTTTTAGAAGTGCAGTCTGAAGACATTCACACCAAGGCTAGTTTCCAATGTTCTTGTTGCTGAGTTTTATTTTAGGACTGGCTTCCAATGTAGAGCAGTCTCTCTCTCTCTTCGTTTCCCAGTATCTCTAGACTCTCTGGGCAGGACTGGGCTGCTAGAGACCTCTTAGAGGAATGATGAACTGAGTGAGGCTAGCTTGCTTTGAGCTGTGCTGGAGACTGCATTTGGGGACATGATCTCTCTGTTCTATTGTCTCCTGAAATCCTCATTTATGATTAATATCCTTCCTGTTTTCCTAAGTTTATGAATTAAAAGAATAATACTATGCCCTGTAGTAGGCTTTGTCAGGTTCCCTGAGGAGGTCTCATCTCTCTTTTGTATAAGAATGTACTGTTTTCCCCAAAGCGGGGGTTTAGGGGACAACTGCTTATATGGGTCTGTTTAAGATCCACAGAATACTGTTACCAAGGGTCTCTGGCCAATAAAACACCTTAGCAGTGCTTATGATTTCCCAGCTTTACGGGCGAGTCAAGTTGTGACATAACTGAGGACTCCGAAGTAATGCTATGGTTCTCTGAATGGTGCTTCCAACAAAACTGGTTCAGGAAATGTCTTCATGGCATTTTATCTTCACTGTTGAGAATCTAATCACTTAGAGGAAGCTGAGGCCACAAAACACAAAGAATTTCTAAAAAACTGTCACCTTCCATTTCCTTAACAACCCTTTGAAGTGATCAGGGTAGCCCTACTGCTTTACAGATGAAATTTAACTTGGAGAAATTAAGATCTTTGCTTCAAATATGCATACCCCTGTAGTTTGGTAAAACTGAGTCTAGAACTAGGTTCGTTTACACTGCATTATGCTGCTGGAATCAAAGCACCTTTCTCCTACCTCTGTAGCCTTAGTGGATGTGGCAGTTTTCAGTGGACTTAGCAGTGTTTGTTAGACAGTCTCTTTTGGGGTTCTGTAGGTCTTTGATTCTTAGAAGAATCTGTGTTGTGCACCCCCAGTACATACCTGTCTCATGGATATTGCTTGGTTGTTTTTTCTGTCTCATATTCTTTCTAATGACCATGAGTCTGGGAATAGGACTCTGAAAGACTTGGATAGTGGAGGTTCCTCAGATCTAGTGTGGGCTGCAAGATAAAATATATTGTCAGGTGCTGGTGGGAGTTTGAGTCAAGATAAGTATGATTGTTCTCCCCTCTCTTTTCTAACCCAAACCATTCATATTATGGACTACACCAATCCAAGAATTGTAACCGTAAATAAGGAGGATTTAAAAACTCAGCTGCTTTCAGCACATGTAAAAGAATATTTTTTTGGAATAAATATATTAGAGTTAAGACAACTATGTGAAAAAAGGTACCATAAACAAAATTAAATGACAAGCCACAGACTGAGAGAATATATTTGTACAGCATGTAACTAATGTAGAATAAGTATTTAGAATACGTAAAGAACTCTATAAATCAATTTTTAAAATGGCAACCTGTTAGAAAAATGGGCAAATTATGTGATCAGGCAATTCATAGAAGAGGAAACTTCCAAAAGCTAATAAACATACAAAATGATGCTTAACCTCAGCAGTAGTGAGGGAAATGCAAATAAAACCATAGCAATTATTTCACATGTACCAAATTCACAAAATTTATTGACTTTGATAACACTAAATGTTGGCAAGGATGCAAAAAGTTTATTATTATTATTTATTGCAGATGTGAGTGTAAATTGCTATAATCAACTTGGACAGCAACTTTGTCACTACTTCGTAAATTTGAAGATGTGCATCCCCTATCAATAGAGCAGTTACAATACAGATGCTTACTCTAGATAAACTAATGTACATGTATGTAATGAGACAAGTGCATGGGTGTTCAGTGGAGCAATGTCTGTCTGTACAGGAAAAAAAAGGCAGAAATGATCTGTCTCAGTAGGGGAATGGCTGAATAAATTGGTTTTCTCAATATGGTGGAATAATCTGAAGCAACTATAACAAATGAACTGGAATCTACTTGTATAAATCTCAGATACTGTTGGGTAAAAAGCAAGTTGCAAAATATAGGCAGAAATGATCTGTCTCAGTAGGGGAATGGCTGAATAAATTGGTTTTCTCAATATGGTGGAATAATCTGAAGCAACTATAACAAACGAACTGGAATCTACTTGTATAAATCTCAGATACTGTTGGGTAAAAAGCAAGTTGCAAAATATATATGGTATGATATCATTTATGGAAAAATTGAAGCATAAAACAATAGTATATATTATTTATGGATTTATACATATGTAGTATGTCTAATACAAAAAAAAAACACATGGGAATGATTCTAACTACCTAGTAGTGGTTACCTCTGGAGAGGGAGGGAGAGCAGGAGGGAGAAAGATTTGAATGAAGGAATGTGAATGTGGAAATATGTTGTGAGAGTCTGTTATATTATTTTCTTCAGTTTTCTTTTTCTTCGAAATACTTAATAATTAACAAAAACCTCAATTACTATAAAATACAAACAAACGTGAACTGTGCCATCTGTTATATAGTATTAAGTTGTACTCATAAAAGAGGGAGTGACTCAAGGTTCAGCTGGGGGATTAAATGATTGCAGTAAAACCTCCTAGCCACAGAGGGTGCCACACAGACTGAACTGTAGGGGCTATTAGGCTGATGGAAATATCAAAGAATAAATATGGAAGGAATCCTAAAGATCATTCAGTCTAGGCTTTCTCAGACAACCCTGATGATAAGATTCATCTGGGAAACTTGTAAAAAATACAGATTCTTAGACTCCTTTCTTAGAGTTTGGGTTCAGTGAATTTCTGGGAGAGCCAGTGTTCTGAAGAGTACGTGTAGGGAAACACTCACTTAAATGTCTCACTGTCAGTGAAGACTCATTCACTAATTCCTTCCCCAAATGCCCTTCTTCTCTTTCCTGTCACCTCATTATTTGTACTACCATCTCACCAGCTAAATTGACTGCAGTTTGAACAAATGGAGGAAAAACTAAAAAGGATTGTGGAAGTAGTCAAAATTGGCCTACTTTACTGGGTAAGCCTTTCCTATGCCTCCCTGCTCTCACTGCAAATACTACCCCTAAGTAACCAAATTTCCCACTTAATCCTTGAGGTTCTCTACCTTTTCTCTCTTCACTCAAATAGGTTCTCAATATACTGCAAAGTGAAAATATGGAGACCGAGCTCAAAATCTTTAACTGCCACCAGTGTTTAAACTGCATGTCCTTGTGCATACATATCCTCTTCATCTCCATTTTTAGGAGATTCCCTAATGGGAGAGAGGGTCTAAAATTCCTAGAATGATAGAAAATGGGAACTCCTGAAGGTCTTAGTCATCATTATATTCCTAGAGCTAGCTCAGTATTCATACCTATTGGTATTCAAAAAACATTTCTGAATGATTGAATTGGACCCCAGCTGGCAGGCCTACATCCCAATTGTTCACACTGCAGGGAACAAATATTTTTGAATGCCTGTTGTGCGGGGTGATTTATATGTGTAATCTCACTTAATCCTCCTAATAGCGCTATGAAGTAGGTTTTATGAGCTCTGTGCTCAACTGGGGAAACTGAGGGTTGTAGAGGTGAAGGAATTTGCTCAAGATCATTTCGTCAGTGATAGAACTGGAATTTGAACTTAGTTCTGCCCAATTTCAGAGCTCATGTTTTCCAATACAATAAAATACTTCTGAAGGACCTAGGTATTATCCTTAGAAGTCACATGATTTTGTTCCACTCTCTTCCACCCATTCAGAAGCAGCATTGAATATAGCTATACTCAAATATTTAAATGTTTTCTCTTGGGCTCAGTTCAAAGTTTTCTTTTATCCTTCGGCTGTTTGACTTTCTACTTCTTACCTATGATGTAAATATTTCACAAAATGCTCTTTAAATTAAAATCCAATATAACAATATCAGGGGGGCAAATTTAGAGAAAAGAAGATGTCATATGACTTAAGAGTTATATTTAGTAATGTTTGCAAACCTATAAAAATATTTTTGTGGAATAGCTCTCAATACGAAGGTTTTTGAATTGCTTAATAAAGAGCTGAAAATTATTACTGACTTTCTAGCATGCAAGCATCCTCTACCTTCTGTAACTGTTAGTCTCCTCCACAGTCTAGGGACTCCATGGCTAAACTAGGTCCTTCTGCCTAAGGGAAGAGATGAAATGTGAGGAGATGTGAGATGTGTTGACTTTATGTCTGAAGATGCCTTGTGCCAAGACAAATTGTTACTGGTTTAGTGTTACTTAACCATACATACTTTAGAGAAGTCAATAAAGATTTCACATGGGTGCACAGACCCAGAAACAGTGGGAGAGCAACTCAAAGGTCTGAAAGTATTTTCATGACAAAACATTAGATGCCAAATATTAAAACATTTACCTAATTTTGCTTCATATTATACATGCTTATGTTCCCTACCAGACTGTAAGTGACTTGAGAAAAAGGAATATTTCTGTATTCTCCCACTGCTCTTATCACAGTGCCTTTTAAAGAATATTTGTTCAATAAATATGTATTGAATAAATGAATTAATGAAAGAACAAATGGATATCTTCTGGAATACAATGACTTTTTTACACTTGGTCACAGTTTGCTTGTGATCTCACAGTGGCTTCACTTCATTTTCAATAAGAAATAATTTTGTGGTTTATCTTTCCTTATATTCCAAAGGTATTACAAAGGTGTTAATAGAAAATGGTATAACTCTCTTATCTCTTCTAAATCTCCAACATAAACTCATATTTTTCTTAATGACATGATAGTTGATTTCTTTAGTATCTACCAGCCTGTCAGAATCAAGGTAATTCTTCTACATAGTGAAATAAGATGATAGAGTTTGGATGTGCTGTCCCCTCCAAAACTCATGTGGAAATTTGATCTCCAATGTGGCAGTGTTGGAAACTGATTGAGTAATGGGGGCGGATCCCTCATGAATGGATTAATGCTCTCCCTGGGGGAGGAGGGGTAGTGAGTGAGTTCTGGCTCTATTAGTTCCCGTGAGAGCTGATTGTTTAAAGGACCCTGGCACCTCCTCTCTCTCTCTCTCTTGCTTCCTCTCACCATGTGATCTGCTTGTACCCGCCAGCTGCCTGCCACTTTCCCACCCTGAGTAGAAGCAGCCTGAGGCCTGTGCCAGATGCAGCTGTCCCAGAATTGTAAGCCAAATAAACCTTTTTCCTTATAAATTACCTAGTCTCAGGTCTTTCCATTATAGCAACACAAAACAGACTAATACATAAGATACAGTTCAAAAGGAAAAGACATTCTATGGATCTCAATTTTCCCAGTTATGATGAAAATAAAAAATAAATATGGACTCATAATGCCCATGAATTAACAGAAAAACTGTTTCTTGGATACCGGGAGAAAGTGTTCTTTGGGGAAGTTGACCACCATTTTTTTGGAGCAGCTTCTGTGGGTGGTGGTCAGGGTCCTCAGTCAGACACAATGATCAATCAGTAATGAGATCATGTTATTATTATTTTTTTTTACTGAGGGAAAATCACTGAAGTTGATTACATGGATTAAATAATCCACGTAAACAAAATAGGAACAAATTATTGGGTACTTCCTATGTGCTGAGCACTGTGCTAAAGGCTTCATTATTTCATTTTGGCCTCTGAACAGCTCTGTGAGGAAGGTTTTATTCTCCCCAAATTAGTGGTTTCATGGTTATCCCTACAATTATATAACTCACCTGCATTCTGATACATTTCCTCAAATGAGAAAAAAATGGAGTGGGGCTCCAGGTTTTCTGCTGGAAGTTGCCCAGAAGCTTAGACACTCATGTGGGATTGTGCTGGCCATGTGAAAGGTATCTGTGTGTATCTTGGTGAATAAAAAACAACACTGAGGGGCCAGCCCCATGGCTCACTCGGAGAGTGCAGCGCTGAGAGTGCCGAGACCACGGGTTTGGATCCTATATAGGGATGGCCAGTGCACTCACTGGCTGAGTGTGGTGCAGACCACACCGTGCCAAGGGTTGTAATCCCCTTACCAGTCAAGAAAAAAGCCAAAAAATAAACAACACTGAGAATGGCTGGGCTATAACTAAAAATGTAACCCTTCGCAGAATTTCCTACCACTAGAGGAAATATTAAGTAGTTCATTCATACATATTTCTATGTTTTAAATTATGTATTTAAGACACACTTAAAAAAAGTGGCCAGCACATATAGTCATAATTTCTCAGTTGTTGTTACTTAGGACATGTGAAAACAAAAACCCAGTGGTGTTTTACTTAAAGACAATGTAAAGGCAAATACTGTATTAAGTAATGAATAGTGATATGAACAGGTGATATGCAGATATGACAAGATATTGAAGATGACATGTGAACAACTGGCATTTGGAAAATAGGGTTGCTGCCTGGTCTGAGGTCTGAAGCTCAGGCCAGAAGTAAGTGCTGGTCTGTGTCAATCATTGTTGAATAGCACTCACTTGCCTTCTAGGACCCCAAGAAATTTCTCTGGGGTGGCTTTAGGCACTACAAATTGGAGTGTTCAAGAATGGAATAAAGTTGAATCAGAGTCAGACAGCCAGGGCCCTAATATGTCAGTTCTCCCTCTTAACTATTGGTAGACATAAATACTCAGGTTGAATTAGTAGGTGTGTTAGTCCATTTTGTTGCTTATAACAAAATGCCTGGAACTGGGTAATTTGTAAGAAAACGAAATTATTGCTTACAGTTTTAGAGGCTGGGAAGTCCAAAGTCCAGGGAACACATCTGATGAGGGTCTTCTTTAGTGGTGGCTTTACAGCAACGAAGGGTTTCACATGGTGAGAATGCCAGAGCAGAGAGAGACTCTCACATGCTCTCCTTTAAAGCCCTCAGTGCCATGCCCATGACCACCGTTAAACCATCAACTTAATCACCTCTTCAAGGCCTCACCTTTCAATTACCATAATATGATTTCCCACCCTCTTTACACTGTCACAGTGGGGACTAAGTTCTGGTGGGACATCAATCCACAGCAGTAGGCTCTCTGCCATGTGGCCTTTTCATGGGTTGTATTACTGAGGGTTCTTTAGAGAAACAGAACCAATTTATAGAAATTTTATATATATACAAAATATATATAATTTATATATAATATATATATATACACACACACATATACACCCACACAGACAGCGAGATTTAGAGAGAGAGAGACAGAGAGATCTATGATAAGAATTGGCTCATGTGATTATGGAGGCTGAGAAGTCCCACAAACTGCTGTCTGCAAACTGGAGAACCAGGAAAGCTCATGGTATAATTTAGTCCAAACCCAAAGGCCTGAGAACGAGGGGAGCAGATGGTGTAATTCCTAGTCTGAGTCCAAAGGTCTGAGAAGGGGGCAGGAATGCTAGTGTAAGGTCTCAAGGTCCTAGATGGATGCCCAGCTCAAACAGAGAGAGTGAATTCACTCTTTCTCCTCCTTTTTGTTCTATTTGGGCCTTCAATTGATTGGGTGATGCCCACCTGCATTGGTAAGGGTGGATCTTCTTTATTCAGTCTACTGACTCAAAGGCTAATCTCTTCTGGAAAAACCCTCACAGACACATGAAGAAATAATGTTTTATTAGCTATCTGGGCATTCCTTAGCCCAGTCAAGTTGATACATAAAATTAACCATCATGTGGGCAAAAGTCAAGGACTCTTATCAACCAACTTTTCCTGAAAGAGGCAAAAACCAATCCATTTTTCTTTAACATTGTTGAGGTTTCCATGACCCTTATTTTATTTTACTGCATTGGTTTTCTTCACTTCTCAGAACTGAAGTTGTTTAGGGATTGTTTATCAAGTACTATCTATGTGCCAGACATAGTGTTGACTAGTGATTTAGAGAGAAATGACAGGATTTTACCCTTGAAGAGTTATGGAAAACCTTGTTAAGGAAAACTTGGGATGCTGGTCAGGGAGGTGGACTAGATTTAAGAAGCTGATTCAGGACAGGTAAACTCAGTAAATAACAAAGACTTCTAAGAAAATCTCTGCATATGATGAAGGAATTGAATCGTAGAATATTTAATACAGACTCGTTGTTGCACATGGATGGATGCATCCTTGAAAGTTCAGGTTTCCAGGTTTTCCCTAAAACCACTACTAAAAGGTAATAGCTATCCTCATTATGTCTCAATATCTTCAGAGATGGGGTTTCCATATTTTTCTCACAATACGTATAGCCGGGATGTTTCCTAAAGTCTATCCTAAATCCCACCTATTGAAAGTTAAGCCCATCCTCTCTTGGAGAACAGTTGTTTGATGTTTATTTCAATATCATGAGTGATTGAAAAGAACTTCTTATGAATCTGCCCCCTATCCATCTATATTCCATGCCAAATTCTACTATTCTCAGCACCTCTGGTCATGAATTCTGTCATCCCATTTTTTCTTTGTGAATTTCTTTCTTTTTTTTTTACTATTTGTTGCACCATTACCTTCAGTGTTTCTTTCCAATGATATAAACATAGATTTCTTTTGGATTATTAACACTTCTCCCATATTTCAAATTTCTAAGATTTCACATTCTCCCTGCTTGCATTTTTCATTTCTTCAAATTGCCTTTCTATGAATTCTAAATTTTAATTTTATTTACATCCCAAGCCTTTCTATCTTTTAGCTGGATTTAATTTCCATCTCAGGGAATCAGCATTGCTTCTTTTCCTTCCAAGCCTCAGAGTGTATTTAGGCATGTGCATTTCTCTATCTGCAGAGATATCTTTGGGATGAGGCTTGACAAGAGCAGTCTGCTTAATGGAGGCCTGTAGAGATGGATTGAGAAGGAAATGAAAATGCTTTCACTTGGGTACCCACTGCACTTGGAGCACCATATTAGGGGCAGTTAAGGAAGGTACTTCTTAAGGAGGTTGTAGATTATTTCTTCCCTATGGACCGGAAGAAACATGGACTATGGTTTAAATTAGGCTTTGCTGTGTCCTGAAGGCTGGAGCCACACCATTTAGTGTGAGATTCCAGGGGAAAAAATTATACTTCCACTGCTTTGAGTGCTTTTCTGGTTGTAAGTTTTAGGACCTGGATCTTTAGGGGTACATGAATGCTGTTGCAAGCAGGGAGGAAGCAGATGGAAAATAAATATACTCAAGGGCTCAGAGGCTATTGATGTTGGAGGCAGGTAGTCAGGCAACAGGAAGTAAATACAGCAAAACAGTGGGAAAAAGATATTTACCTTTGGTCTGCTGAGCAACAGGAGTTAGGAGCTAGGGGATGATTGGCCCAAGGCTTCAGCCTTAACAGATGGCTTGTAGAACGTTCTAGTCATATAGCAACAGACTCTGAGCAGCTGCATCTTACGGACCTGAAAATGAGTTTTCTCAGACCCAAGAGCTGCATAAGGCAGAGCTGGTGAGAGTGCTAACAGCTGGACATCAGTGGTATTTAAACAGCTCTTTACCAAGTGCTTTCCATGCCCATCATCAGAAGGAAACCTCATTACAACCCTGTGAAGGACGAAGGGCAGATGTCACTAATATTCTGTTGCACAGATGAAGAAACTGAGTTTCAAGGAGATTCAGTAAATTGTCCAAAGCCACATACTTAGTTTCAATGTTATCCCATGCTTCCCAAGGAACAACAGCTTGAGGATAGAATAGGATCCTAATAACGGTTTCCAAATAACAGTTTCCAAGCAGTATTTCTTATATCTTTATTCACCAACTCTTGGGAATTTCAGGTTTTCTAAAATTCCTTCATAATAATAATAATAATAACTGTATTGTATTAAAAATAGCTACCATTGTTTAATCACTTACCACATACCTTTTAAACCTCATAGCAATCCTAATACCACACAGTGATAGTATTATTCCTACTTAACAGATGAACAAAATGAGGTCCAGAGAGGTTTAGTAATTTGCCTAAGAAAACACAGCTAGTAAGTAGCTGATCTAAGATCATAATGAAAGTACATATAATTCCAAAGCCGCGTATTTGCATTAGGACAAAGTCAGGGACTACCTGAGGCAGTCCCCAGGGATGTCCCCTTGTGCTCATAAGCACAGCTCTTGGTTACAACAGCCTTTCCTTTCCGGTTCAGGTAGCAGCCCCATGGGGCTGCCCTGACTCTTGTCCTTGGTGGTTGTGGGTCTCTGCCCATGGTGGCTCCAGCTGCTTCATCCCTGTCGCCATTTCCATTCCTTGTTACCGTTTGCTCTAGCAGTCATCCCAGTGAAGGGGGGCCTAGTGTGAACTACTTCCCCAAGGAGCATGGCTTGGTGCTCTGGTTTCTTACAGAGATGTCAACAATAAAACCTTTTTTACCTTTATATGTATCACTCTCCCTAAGGATGTGCACACGAACCCAGAGGGGCAGGGCGGAAGGGCGAGCATGCTCTTTGCTTGTTCACAATTGCTCTTCTCTTTCAATAGCTACTTCTCGTCTTTATGCAAATCATGTTGCCCCTCAAATCTTTCATCCCTTAGCACATTCCTTTGCCTTTCACCTAAATAGGGCCCAGTGGGCCAGTCAGACACGCCTACTTGGGTCTGACTTCTCAGAATTAATCCACTCTTTAGATCCTTAGACTTGAAGCCCTGTTACCTCCATTATTATTATTATTGCTTATTATGTATGTCTTAGACACTCTCCCGTTAAATTGAGCTTGTGAGCTTTTTAAGCAACTCACCTTTCTATTCACACACACAGCAGAGCACTTGATGTGTAGTTTATTATGTGAATAAATATATGAATAAATGAATGTAGGCAAAGAAAATCAAGTGGTTCTAGTTATGGCTGATTTTAGACTATTTTCCTACCAGAATTCTTAAACAAGCCCAGCTTACTTCTGTTTCAGGATATTTGTATTTTCTGTTTCCTTTCACCAGAATATTCTTTAGAGTTTTGTCCCTAACTTCATTCAAATCTAATGTGACCTGAGAGAGGCCTTCCTTGACAACTCCACCTAAAGTATTATCCCCTGAAATTCACCTCCCCTTACTCTGATTTATATTTTCTTAATAGAACTATTGAATGTTTGCTTATTGTCTGTTTTACCCGTGAAGTTGAGACCTTTGTTTTATAGCAAGGATGCTATATCTCCAGGGCCTTGAATACACTGGCAGGTAGTAGGAGCTCAATAAATCTATGCTAAACAGATGAATTAAATTGAGAAAGGCTCCCTAAAAGTGGCATGTACCCACATGCAGAGGTTTCTTAGTCTTTTTTAGGTACTACTCTAATGAAGACATTCAAAGTTCAACAGTCCAATAACATCTAAAATGTTGATTACTCAGAAATGTTGTTTATTGATCTCTTCTTGTCGTTCCTTGAAAATGTGCATCTAGATCTATAATACTCTTAGCTCAGAGTCCATTATTTCCTGGTATTTGCAGCTGGTTAATCTCATGATGAATAACAGCTTATATTAAAACCTTGTTTTATCTGCCATCACTGAAAAATAAGTAGACTTCTGTGCAATGTAAATTTTAAAAATTCTCTTATACTAAAAAGAAAAAAACAAACTATTTTGCTGATATTAAAATATTTAACAATTTTTGGACCTTTTCATCTGGCCATAATGGAATAATAATGATTATATTTACCCTCTTGCTTGAAATAAGTGAAAAACAGGACAAAATATATGAAACAAGATATTGGACATCAAATAATGAAAAACAGAGATTGCTGAGAAATGGTAAATGAACAAGGTGAGCCCTACAATTGCCCCAACTTACTGTGTTGAAACAGTTTCTAGGCTGTGGTGCAGGCAGTGGAACCCAGGACAGAGCTTGGCAGTCTCCCTGAGTTTGGGGCCTGAAGCTGGAAGTCCAGACAGGCCAAATGGTTAGAGTACAAGAACAGAGTACCAGAGATGAGAGAGGTGCACAGAGAGAGAACTCTGGAGATCTGCACGGGGTCCCCTTGAGCATTCAGCTGTGTACTGATCAGCTCATGCATATGTAAAAACCAACTGAGACCCAGGGAACAATTACCCAAAATGATTAGAGGCAGTAATCTCTCTGGCTCACAGAGCATGGGGAATAGTGCCGTTTCCACCATCAGGGCTGGAAAATGTCATAATTCAGAGGACACAAGGTGAAGTACTCAGAAATATTTTATCTCAGTAGCACAGCAAAATTAGTCATATTGTAAATGCTGTTGTGGTCCTAACAAAGCTCAAAAGCAAGTTTCCAAGTAACTTAACTGTGCTCCAGAACAAAGCTCAGCAACAAGGAAATGGCTTCTAATAAAAAAGTTAGCAGAAAAGAAACAGGGAAATACAACCCACCATTAGGTTAGAAAAATCAATCAATAGAAACTGGTCCGAAAACAACACAAATGTTAGAATTAGTAGACCTGGACATTAAAGGTAGTAACTGTATGCTATATGCTCAAAAAGCTAAAGAAAAGATTGAACATATTAGGTAGAGACATGAAAGATATAAGAAAAGACCCTACTGAACTTCTAGAGATTAAAGCAACAATAAAATGAAAAATACTAAGTTGTATTAACGGCAGATTAGACATTACAGAAGAAAAGACTAGTGGACTTAAAGGCATAGCAATAGAAACTATCCAAAATGAAACAAAGAGAAAAAAGAATAGACAAATCCACAATTATAATTGAAGGTTTCAACCTCATAAATTACTTTTCATACCTCAAAAATTACTAAAATAAGTAGGCTAAAATTCAGTAAGGATATAGAGGGCTTGAATAACACTAATAACACTATCAACCAACTTGGCCTATTTGGTATTTATAGAACACTCCACTGAATAGCAAAATACACATTTTTTTCAAGTACACACAAAATGTTTACCAAGACATGCCATATCTTAAGCTATATAACAAATCTTAAAATATTTAAAATAATTCAAGTCACACAAAGTATGATCTCTGACCACAAGTGACTTAAATTAGAAATCAAGAGAAATATATCTATAAAATCGCCAAACTTTTGGAAAATAAGTGAACATATTTCTAAATAACCTATGGATCATGGAAGAAATTAAAAAAGAGAAATTATTTTAAACTGAAGAAAATGAAACCGCACATTAAAATTTGTGGGGTGCAGCTTAAGCAGGATTTAGAGAGAAATTTATAGCACTAAATATCTATGTTAGAAGAAAAGAAAGGTCTCAAATCAATGATCCTAGCTTCTACCTCAATAAATGTAGAAAAGAAGAGCAACTGACACCCAAATAGGCAGAATAAGGAAACAATAATAGAGCACAATTCAATGACATGGAAACTGAAAAAAAATAGTGAAAAAAATATTGAAACCAAAAGCCAATAGCTTTAGAAGATCATTATTTTAAACTGAAGAAAATGAAACCGCACATTAAAATTTGTGGGGTGCAGCTTAAGCAGGATTTAGAGAGAAATTTATAGCACCAAATAACTATGTTAGAAGAAAAGAAAGGTCTCAAATCAATGATCTTAGCTTCTACCTCAATAAATGTAGAAAAGAAGAGCAACTGACACCCAAATAGGCAGAATAAGGAAACAATAATAGAGCACAATTCAATGACATAGAAACTGAAAAAAAATAGTGAAAAAAATATTGAAACCAAAAGCCAATAGCTTTAGAAGATCAATAAAATTGACAAACCCCTAGCCAAACTGATCAGGATTGAGAGGTGATATCACTACAGATTGTAGGAACATTAAAAAGGTTATTAAGGGAATACCATGAACAACTTCTTGCCAATAAATTCAACAAGATAGGTGAAATGAACAAATTCCATGAAAGATACTGATTACAAAGCCCACTTCAGAAGAAATAGTCTAAACATAGCTATTAAATTTGAGTTAGTAGTAAAAACATCCAAAAAAGAAAAATTCAGGACCAGAGAACTACACTGGTAAATTCTACAAAACATTTAAGAAAGAAACAGTACCAGTTGCACACAAACTCTTGCAGATAACTGAAAAGGAGAGAATACTTTCCAACTCATTCCGTGAGTCCAGAATTACTCTAATATCTAAACCTAAGAACTATAAGAAAAACCAAAAACAAACAAAAAACCAAAAAGTTACAAGTCTGAAGAGCCTGGTTTCTGGCCAAAATTCTATGTGTGATATTTCAGGCTTGACCAAGGTTGCAGTTAGAAAGCTTTACCTAGCAGTGCTCATGAAGGAAAGCTGCCATCCCCACACCAGACTTGCATTGCAGTCTCTGAAGGGAGTTGCAGATAAGGACACAGGCCCTCCCACCCCCTCCAGATAGCCAAGCTTTTATACATAGCTGCATTCCTAACCCAGGCAGCTCCATTGGGAGGCCTCTTTATAGGAGGCCTTAGGTAGAGGCCTTCTTCAAGCACCTCTGCCAAGACCTTCCTCCTTATTGGGGTGGGGATGGGGAGTATGTGAAGACACTTTACTCTACTCTGACTCAGTACTCAGTACTTTTCCACTCTGGCTCTTCCTCCTCTCCCTCCTTCCCCGTTCTCTGGGTCTATAATAAAATGGCTGGAGGCTTTTGTGTGGGGCTTCCTCAGCAGTAAGATGACTCACTGCCCCCCATCTGAACCGATGCATCTGATTTTCACTGGACGTCATTCCGTGGGGCAAAAATATTGAGGGAGCCAGCACTTTCTACTGTTTAGGTTCTTGCTTGTAGCATTGCAGTAAGTGATTTAAAGGCTTGACTGTTACTTTTATTTTGGTTGGTCTTAACTGACTACTCTGACACCTAGAGGAAAGCTCTCTCCAGCTCATTTCAGCTCTTGACAAAACCAATATTCTTCACAAACATAGACACTAATTCTTAACAGAATTTTAGCAAATCAAATCCTACAAATCATAAAAAGATTATACTTCATTACCAAGTGAGGTTTATCTTATCCCAGGAATGCAAGATTAGTTTAACATTTGCAAATTAATCAGTATAAATCACTGTATTAACAAACTTAAAAATAACAACCACATGATCATCTCAGAAGATGCAGAAAAAGCACATTACAAAATCCAATACCTATTTCTTATTAAAAAAAACAAAAACAAAAAATTCTTAGCAAACTAGGAATAAAAGGGGAACTTCCTCAGTCTGATTAAGATCATTTATGAAAAAACATACAGCTAACATCATACTTAAAGACACAATGCTTTCTCCCTAAGATAGGAACAAAACAAGATTGTTATTGCTCTTCCATTCAACTGGACATTGTAGTCAGTGCAATAAGGCAAGAAAAAGAAAGAGAAAGCATCTAGTTTAGAAAGAAAGAATTAAAATTGTCTTTAATCATAAATCATCTGTGTGGAAAATCTTATGGACTCTACAAAAAAGCTATCAGAACTAATAAGTGAGTTAGCAAGTTTGCAGGATACAAGATCAGTATACAAATAAAATTGTATTTCTATATACTAGCAACAAACAATGTGAAATTGCATTTAAAAAATAAAACCATTTATAATGGACTTAAAAGTATGAAATATTTAGGGATAAATCTAACAAAAGATGTGCAAGGCTTGTACTCTTAAAACTATAAAATAGTGTGAGAGAGATTAAAGAAGACCTAAACAAATGAACAGATATACTGTCTTCATGGATTTGAAGACTCAATATTTTAAAGATTTAAATTCTTCCTGAATTGATTGAGAGATTCAATGCAATCCCAATCTAAATTCAAGCAGGTTTTATGTAGAAATTGACAAGGTAATTCTAAAATTCATATGAAAATGTAAAGGGCTTGGAACAGGTAAACAACTTAAAAAAAAGAAAGTAGGAGTCTAATTTTGCCTGATTTTAAGTCTTATAGTAATCAAGTCAGTGTGGTACTGGCATGAAAATAGATCAATGGAACAGAAATAGACAAATACATATTGAGTCAACCAATCTTCGACAAGGTAGCAAAGGCAATCCAATGGAGAAAGGATAGTCATTTCAACAAATGGTGATGTTACAGTGGGATATGAAAGAAAAAAGAACCCCTCACATCATACACAAAAATTAACTCAAAATGTATCACAGACCTAAATGTAAAGCCTAAAACTAAAAAAGTTCTAGAAGAAAACATGATAGAAAATTCTTTCTGGCCTTAAATTAGGCAAAAATTTCTTAGATGCAACACCAAGTACATGATCTATAAAAGAACAAATTAAATTGGACTCCATCAAAATTAAGAACTTCTGCTCTTCATTCAAGAGAATTAAAAGACAAGCCACAGACTGGGAAAAAAATTTGAGAATTACATATCTGATAAAAGATATGTATTATGAATATATAAAGAACACTCAGAACTGAATAATAAGAAAACAAATTACCAATTTTAAAATGGGCCAAATATTTGGACAGCTATTTCACCAAAAAAGATATATACATGGGAAATAAACCCATGAAAATATGCTCAACATCATAAGTTGTTAGGAAAATACAAATTAAAACTACATTGAGATATCATTACATACTTATTAGGATGTCTAAACTTAAAATGACTGACCAGTGTGTTGGTGTAGATGTGGAGCTACTGAAACTCTCATACACTTCTGGTAGAAATATAAAATGCTACAATCACTTTGGAAAAAAATTTGGCAGGTTCTTAAAATGTAAAACATACACATACTGTCTGATCCAGTCATTCCTCTCCTAGGTATTAATCCAAGAGAAATAAAAGAATATGTCCACAGAAAGACATATACATTAATGTTCTTAGGAACTTTATTGTTAATAGCCCTAAGCTGGAAACAACTCAAATATATATGAGTCAGTGAGAGTTAAACAAATGGTGGTACATTCTTATAATGGAATTCTATTTAGAAATTTAAAAAGAATGACCTACTGATACACAGCAATATGGATAGATTTAAAAATAATTATTCTGAGTGAGAGAAACCAAACAAAAAAGAGTGTGTAATGTATGATTCCATTTATATAAAGTATAGAAAATGAAAACTAGTCTGCAGTGACAGCAGGTCAGTCTGATTGCCTAGGGATTGGTTGTGGAGGCAGAGAGATATGAGAGGAAGACATTACAAAGGGGCGTAAGTAATCTTTTGGAGGTAATGAGTATGTGATGGTTTTGTTAATTATACTGCAATAAGGATGTTAAAAATATGTAGCAATTTTTTCACAAAAATCTTTCAAAAAATAATTTTCTTTATGCTGCATTTCTTAAGAACTAATTGAACGAAATTTACTACCTTCTGAGTCATTCCAGGTCATCATTATGAATATGAATTATTATTAGTCTCAAAAATGAACTCAAGGAAATATAAATGATTGAGCCTATACCTCAGATTTTGGTTTGCTCTTTAGGTTTTCTGGCTCCTTTGCTGTCAGCTTTCATGACAACAGCTGGCCATCCTCTAATCTGAAACTTTATTTATTTATTTATTTTTGGGGGTGCCACGACTGGCTGGTACAAGGATTGAAACCTGGACCTTAGTGTTATCAGCACCATGCTCCAACCCATCTGTGTTAACTGGCCAGCCTGAAACCTTATTTAAAGCACCATGGTCCTCAAGTTTATTGCCAAACTCTTCTACCGACTAAAGCTCATAGGCCACCTCAGCAGATGTCCTCACCCTTCACAGTACTAAGAAGCTGTCACTTGCTCAGCTTTCTTGGGCTACCCCCAGCCTTCTCTCCTTCCTCATTTTCAAGATCAATCCCAGCTGATGGGACATATATTGCCTTTCAAAGGTATGGCCAGTAAGCATTCTCTTTTCAGTAAATGAATGAATAAAAAAGAGATTAAATAATTCTACAGCTGACATATGCTGTCTTCTCTTTTGTTCCAATATTTGAATTGCTGATCTTTCTGTGCTGTTTTTTGGGAATGCTGTTCTGTGGAATCTGTTGCTTATGCTGTTGCTGACATAGAGACCAGGGCTCTAAGGTGTTAGTCGCATTACATTGTGAGCATCTAAGTACCAGAGATAAAAGAAATATCAGTGTGATTGCTTTGGAAAATGGTATGAACTTTTTGTTGCCAGCTCTAGACATATGAAAATTGGAATAATTTTTGTTTGCCAAGCAGAGAGAGAGATATTTTCAGACTCCTTTTTCTCCTCTTTATCATTCTAAGTTTTAAATTATTTCTGTTCCTCTCTTATCATTTATTTTTAATGTAGTAGGGCTTTCTTTACAGGTTTGTTGAGAACTTCTCATTGAACT